>NC_087343.1:98030000-98330000 GCF_030014295.1 Loxodonta africana | reverse complement strand
AATAGAGTTCCAGCACTCTGCCCTAAATAAATCTATTTATGCTGTAAATGGCTTCCCGTACACCTCGCTCCTAACCCGAAAAAAACCCAGTGCCTATTATTTGCACTATGGGTAGAAAGGGGAGAAAGCTCTATAGATCTTTTTTATTCTGGCAATTAGGAAATGATTCTTTCAGTTCTTGCCTCACATCCAACTACCCTTTCAAAAAGATTCCTAAATCCTCAAACTTCCTAAACAACTAAGAAAAAAAAAAAAATCAAGATTTTTTTTTCACCCACAATTGCCCTAAACATATAAGCCAAATGTTACCCAAATCTATTCTTTTCTATTCATCTTTGTCTGTTTCCCTACTCTGTACTTGTATCATTATGTTTTTGCCCTGGAGGATATCACTTTGAGCCAATATCAATTAAAGTTCATCCTGATTTGTTTTGTAAAATAATTTTTTCCATTTTCTCAAGGTCGTTATTATTTTCATTGTTATTTCTCTCAATTAATCAGGTCTTGCAATAGCTCTGAAGTATGTAGCTCCCAATACATTTAGAAAGAAGTGTCTGGCTTTTTCACCTTTCTGAGAGAACCTACACTTCAAGAAGTATCAGCATTCCTCTTCTTTTTCTTCCTGAATTCTACACTGGTTTCCTCCAGGTCTAACCTCCCTCCTATTTATCCTAGACTCTTGGTCAATCTCTTAAATCCCTCTCTTGCCAGCCTCTTAAGTCCTTTGGGCATACGCGGTTGCTGTCTTGCAAATGGTCCTGGATAACTTCAGTCATCTACTTATTTCATTTTTTACATGCAAAATGCCAGGCAGTGATGAAGAAAAATCGCAAAAGCATGACATTTTGTGCTTTTACAGATATACTGATTGTGATTTTAACAGTGCCCTTCAGGTTGATAGATAATTTTTTATGTATTTATTTGTACCCTTTTCCATTCCCAGAGTGTCCATTCCAAGACTTCATTATTCTCTTGAAACCTAGTATTGAATGTGTATTTATTGACTCTCAGTATATATCTTGCCCATTATTTTGTAGAAAAAACAAAGATCATCTGGAATTCACTCTCTCAACCTCCTGCTTCTCAGCTTTCTTTTAAAATATCATTGTCTCCTCAAACATCATAACCTCTTTCCTTGCTATTTCAAGGAAATGAATGGACCTATTCGTGTTCAAGAACAGGCCCATTGTTTTTTTCAAGATCAATGCTCAATAGCAAAGATTTTATTGATCCACATCAACATAGGAAAAAAAAAAGGTGGGGGAGGTTTATTATAAAGTGTTTAATTTCAAGGACTGTATTTGAAATACGTCTTTCTACATTAATTGTCAATAAATATATTTGATTTTATACCTAAAGGAAATGTTACATGTAATTGTTTTCATTACTGGTTTTCCCCTCTCTACTGGGTTCTTTCAATCATCCCCTATTTGAAAAAGGATGAAAGAAGGACGAGAAAAGTAAGATAAATATACTTCCTGCTTGCCCGCTCTCCACTTAACTCTTTTTTAAAATTTCTTGCTCCTTTTACAGTCAAGCTTCTTAAGGCGGGGGTGGGGAGGAAACAAAACCATACATCCATCCTCTCAATTTCCACAATTACCTCTTACTTCTCACTGCTTAACCACTAATATTAGACTCCTATTAACTAAAATTCCTTTTGTTAAGATCAACAATCACCTCTTAATAGCTAAAGGCAAGAGACACTTTTAACTCATGTTCCTTGATCCTAGTGATACCCTTGGCAATATTTACCATTCCTATATCTTTGAGAGTTTTTCGTCCATTAGCTTTGATGATGCAACTTTTCTTTCTTTTTTTTTTTTTTTTTGATTCCTCTACTTACTGTCTGACAACTCTTTGTCTCCTTTTGGGAATTTTTCTTATCTGATAGGATCTTGTATTTTTTTGGTGGTGCTCCATGTTCACTTCTTCGTTTGCTTCTAGCCTCACATTACTCATTTTCTGTATGTAATATTATTCTGATCCGTAACAAATACTCTTTATCTTTTATAGATCTCCTTATTGAGCTCCAGATCTCTGTGATCAACTTCCCACTATGCACTTCTATCTGTATATCTTGTTAATCACCAGCTAAATGTGCTCAAGCTACAGATTCTCTTTTACCCTAACCTATTCTCTTCCTTCACATGTTTTATTAATGTGATGCTGTATACTCTAACTAACTCTATGGGGCAGTTCTACTCTTCCCGATAGGGTTGCTATGAGTAGGAATCGACTCGACGGCAATGGATTTGGTTTTTTTGGTTTTTATACTCTAACTAGAGTCCCTGTGTGATGCAAATGGTTAATGTGCTCAGTTGCTAACTGAAAGGTTAGAGTTTCTAGTCCACTGGAGGTACCTCAGAAGAAAAGCCTGGCAATCTATTTACAAAAAGACCAACCAAGGAAAACACCATGGAGCACAGTTCTACTCTGACATGAAGATGACATGAGTGGAAGTCAACTTTTTGACTACTGGGTTTATATCCGAACTAGTTGCCCAGTCAGAAATCTGTTCCTCCCTTACTTTCTTTCCTTAGGCAATCTCCGGGCCTATTAAAGCAACCTGTCTCTCCAGTCATGTTTCCTATCACTCTTCAGCATCTTTCTTATCTATCTTATTAGACTTCATGGTTTCTTGTTGTTGTTGTATGCCATCTAGTCGATTCTGCTTCATAGTGACCATGTAGAACTAAGTAGAACTGTCCATAAGGTTTCCTAGGCTGTGAGAAAGCAGACTGCCAGAGGCATAGTAAGGGTAAGGAGCACTCAGGGACAATGTCTAAGTTTGCACCCCATTTGGCAGCTGACCTTATTTGGCGCCCCCTTGGACTTGCACCTGGGGAAAAATGGCCCCATGTGACCACTCTTTGCTATGGCTCTCCAGACTACTACATCTTCTCAGGCAGTGCCTGACCTCTTGGTTACCAGCAAAGTGCTTAACCATTGTGCCACCAGGGATCCTTTCATAGTTTCTGATACCTCATGATTTTTGCTTAGGGCATGTGCTACCTCTCTTCCTGGAATGCCTTTTCCTTTCTCCCAAATTCTTCTGTAAACTTTAAGACACAGCTGAATATTCTTTCTGAGGAGCCTTCTTTGTTTTCTCTTAAACCACCCTTCCTCTTTGCCCTCCAGTGGATTCCAACTCATAGCAATCTTGTAGGACAGAATAGAACTGCCCCATAGGGTTTCCATGGAGAAGTTGGGGGAGTCAAACTGCTGACCTTCTCATCAGAAGCCGAGCTTTTAACCATTGTGCTACTAGGGTTTCTGGTCTCTCTTTGAGTCCTTGAAATATTCCATATTAAAGGATTTCTTACGTGCCTTTTTTCAGAACAAGATTAAGAGCTTACTGCCTTTTTTTATCTAGTATGGTACCTGGTTTGTGTTGTTGTAGTGTTAAGTGCCAGTAAATCACTTCAGACAAATAAAGACCCTACGTACAACAGAAGGAAACACTGCCCAGTCCTGTACCATCCTCACAATGGTTGTTATGCTTCAGCCAACAAATCTACCAGCTGCTCTCTGGAAACCCTATAGGGCAGATCAGCTTCATACTATAGGGTCGCTATGAGTCGGGATCCACTCGACTACAATGGGTTTAGCTTGGTCTGTAGAAGCCATTTAATCAATGTGTACTGGTAAGTGGCAATCTCTCAGCATTGAGTCAAATTTCTCTCCTTGGTTTCAGGAATGTAATAAAATCCCCAGCTCATTCGTAGGTGTTCTGTAATTCTTTCAGACATGAGGAATATACCTAGCTTGCTAAAGGCAACTTCAAGCTTCTACTTAAAAACAATCATGAGGCTTTGCTCACAAAATCTTTTGGAGCAGCTTGAAGCCTATCCATGCAAATAATAACAATAATGATAGTAGGAATATGTCTTTGGCTAAAGCTATTGAACATGTATAATACTATTTGGAACACTTGGTATATAAGCAAATTTAGCAAGACCCTAAAGGTTCATTAATGTATGAGTCTAGGAAAATTGGAAATCACCAAAAATTAAATGGAACACATAAACATCAATATCCTAGGCATTAGTGAGCTGAAATGGGCTGGTATTGACCATTTTGAATCAGACAATCATATGGTCTACTATGCTGGGAATAACAACTTAAAAGAATGGCATTGCGTTCATCAACAAAAAGAACTTTTCATAACAAAAATGTATGAAGAATAAGTCCTGTATCCCACTTTGGTAAATGTTGTCTGGGATCTTAAATGCTAGCAAGTGTCCATCTAAGATGCATCAATTGATCTCAACCTACCTAGAACAAAGAAGATTGAAGAACACCAAAGATATAAGGTAAAGATGAGCCCAAGAGACAGAAATTTCCACATAAACCAGAGACTCCATTAGCCTGAGACTGGAAGAACCACAGTTGACTGCCCTGACAGGGAACACAACAGAGAATCCCTGATGGAGCAGGGGAACAGTGGGATGCAGATCGTATATTCTCATAAAAGGACCAGACTTAATGGTCTGACTGAGACTAGAAGGACCCCCAAGGTCATGGTCCCCCGACCCTCTGTTAGCCCAAGACTGGCACCATTTCCGAAGCCAACTCTTCACATAGGGATTGGACTGGACTATAAGACAGAAAAAGATACTGGTGGGGAGTGAGTTTCTTGGCTCAAGTAGACACATGAGCCTATGTGGGCAACTCCTGCTTGGAGGTGAGATGAGAAGGCAGAGAGGGACAGGAGCTGGGTGAATGGACATGGGGAATACAGGGTGCAGAGGAGAGGTGTGCTGTCTCATTAGAGGAGAGCAGCTAGGATTACATAGCAAAGAGTATATAAATTTTTGTAGGAGACACTGACTTGATTTGTAAACTTTCACTTAAAGCATAATAATAAATAAAAAGAACATTTCAAGATGTATCCTGAAGTACAACACTGTCAGTGATAGGGTAATATCCATATGCCTACAAAGAAGACCAGTTAATACAACTCTTATTCAAATTTATACACCAACCACTAAAGCCAAAGATGAAGAAATTCAAGATTTTTTACCAGCTTCTGCAGTCTGAAATTGATAGAACATAGAATCAGGAGGCATTGATAATAACTGGAGATTGGAATGCAAAAGTTGGAAACAAAGAAGGATCGGTAGTTGGAAATATGGCCTGGCTGATAGAAACGATGCCAGAGATCGCATGATAGAATTTTTCAAGACTAATGACTTCTTCACTGCAAATACCTTTTTTCACCAACATAAACAGTGACTATTTTTTTTTTTTATACACATGGTCCTCACCAAATAGAATACACAGGAATCAAATCGACTACATCTGTAGAAAGATATGATGGAAGAGCTCAATATCATCAGTCAGAATAAGGCCAGGGGCTGAATGTAGAACAGACCATCAATTGCTCATATGCAAGTTCAAGTTGAAACTGAAGAAAATTAGAACAAGCCCATGAGAGCCAAAATATGACCTTGAGTATATCCCACCTGAATTTAGAGACCATCTCAAGAATAGATTTGATACACTGAACACTAATGACCAAAGACCAGATGAGTTGTAGAATGACATTAAGGACATCTTACATGAAGAAAACAAGAGATTGTTAAAAAGACAGGAGAGAGAAAAGACCTAGATGGATGTCAGAAGAGACTCTGAAACTTGCTCTTGAACGTCAAGCAGCTAAAGGAAAAGGGAGAAATGATGAAGTAAAAGAACTGAACAGAAGATTTCAAAGGGTGGCTCGAGAAGACAAAGTAAAGTATTATAATGACATGTGCAAAGAGCTGGAGATAGAAAACCGAAAGGCAAGAACACGCTCTGCATTTCTCAAGCTGAAGGAACTGAAGGAAAAAATTCAAGCCTGAAGTTGCAATAGGGAAGGATTCTATGGAGAAAATATTAAAGGACTCAGGAAGCATCAAAAGAAGATGGAAAGAAAACACAGAGTCATTATACCAAAAAGAATTGGTCGATGTTCAACCATTTCAAGAGGTAGCATATGATCAGGAACCAATGGTACTGAAGGAAGAAGTCCAAGGTACATTGATGGCATTGGCGAAAAACAAGGCTCCAGGAATTGATGGAATATCAACTGACATGTTTCAGCAAAGGATGCAGCTCTGGAAGTGCTCACTTGTCTATGCCAAGAAATTTGGTCAACCCAACAGAAGAGATCTATATTTATGCCTATTTCCAGGAAAGGTGATCCAACCGAATGTGGAATATCAAACAATATCGTTAATATCACATGCAAGCAAAATTTTGCGGAAGATCATTCAAACCTGGCTGCAGTGGTATATTGACAGGGAACTGCCATAAATTCAGGCCAGATTCAGAAGAAGACTTGGAACCAGGGATATCATTGCTGTTGTCAGATGGATTCTGGCTGAAAGCAGGGAATACCAGAAGAAGGCTTACCTGTGTTTTATTGACTATCCAAAAGTATTCGACTGCGTGAATCATAAAAAACTATGGATAACATTGTGAAAAATGGGGATCCCAGAACACTTAATTGTGCTCATGAGAAATCTGTACGTGGATCAAGAGGCAGTTGTTTGGAGGGAACAAGGAGATATTCTTGGTTTAAAGTCAGGAAAGGTGTGCATCAGGGTTTTATTCTTTCACCATACCTATTCAGTTTGTATGCTGAGCAAATAACCCAAGAAGTTGGACTATATGAAGAAGAACAGGGCATCATGATTGGAGGAAGACTCATGAACAACCTGCTTTATGCAGATGACACAGCTTGATTGCTGAAAGTTGAAGAGGACTTGAAACACGTACTAATGAAGATCAAAAACCACAGCCTTCAGTATGGATTACACCTCCACATAAAAGAGACAGGAATCCTCACAGCTGGACCAACAAGCCACATCATGATAAACAGAGAAAAAAATTGAAGTTGTCAAGGATTTCATTTTACTTGGACCCACAGTCAAAACCCATGGAAGCAGCAGTCAAGAAATCAAAAGACAGGTTGCATTGGGCAAATCTGCTGCAAAGGACCTCTTTAAAGTATTGAAAAGCAAGGATGTCACCTTGAAGACCAATGTGCGCCTGACCCAAGCCATGGTATTTTCGATTGCATCATACGCATATGAAAGCTGGCCAATGAATAAGGAAGACCGAAGAAGAATTGAATCCTTTGGATTGCGATGTGGGCGAAGAATATTGAATATACCATGGGCTGCCAAAAGAATGAATAAATCTGTCTTGGAAGATGTACAACCAGAATGTTCCTTAGAAACAAGGATGGCAAGACTGCATCTTACATACTTTGGGCATATTGTTAGGAGTGATCAGTCCCTGGAGAAGGACTTCATACTTGATAAAGTACAGGATCAGAGGAAAAGAGGAAGACCCTCAACAAGGTGGGTTGACACAGCAGCTGCAACAATGGGCTCAAGCATAACAATGATTGTCAGCATGGCTCAGGACTGGGCAGTGTTTTGTTCTGTTGTACATAGGGTCACTGACTCAGCGGCACCTAACAACGACGAATGTTCATATTACTAATAATATGTCTGGGAGGAAGTTGGTAAATGGCGAATTTAACTGAAAAAAAATTGAAATTAAGGGCTTTCTGGTGTTAAAGAATTTAATTAGTCTAAATTATTTTTCTCAAATACTCTGTCCTCCATGAGAGAAAAGTGTGAGTGGCAGCGAAAACCCAATTAATCCAAAGCTAGTCTTTTTATCCCTAAATTTTAGAATTATAACCTCATTTTATAAGATTATTCACAGATTTAAATTATTTTTTTCATGGAAGAGTTTAGGGAAGTAAAATATGTTACTTTTACCTCATAAATTCAGCTCACAGTGTTGCCCTATCTTGTCCCTCTCCTCACACACCAACACAGGATCTCCCACCTCTCCAGGCACCAGGATCAAATTTCTCAAGGTCCACTGAGTGCCGCGGTCACTAGAGTGATAGAATAAAAAAAAGGTTGAGGTTCATTATAATTTTTCTTTAAATATGGGACTCTGAAAGACAAAATAATTTTCAGGATCTGTAGAGATTATGCTCAACTGTGTCTTTTAGACTGTGACTAGCAATTGGTAGAAATATTTTCATTTGGGGGAATGGGGTGAGAAAAGGAAACTGCTTCATGCTGCCTAAATTATAAAAACTACTCATAAGACCAGATGTATTGTTAATTTCCTGGAAAACAAATCAGAACTGGTTTGAAGATGGCCTTTTAGCTGCTTTTTAAAAATTATTTTTATCTTTTTTTCCTAGCATAGAGGAAATAAGCATTAAATGATATGCTGATGAGCACAGAAAATATCATTCAGCAACAAACAAATGGAACTCATGAGGTGATAAGCAAGAGATTAGGTAACATATCACAGGGTTTTTAAAAATCTAAAGAAAAAAGAAACTGAAATTCTTAAGAATGCCTTATCTCCTAGAGGACGCCATTGGCGCTGATCTGAATACATGCTTTGGAGCAGGGGATGGAGGAATGGAGGGGGGCATGAATCCTTTATGAACACTTCCATACAAGTTATTTTAAACCATAAGCCATACTTTCTCATTGCTACCTCAACTTCTGAGGGTAAAAAAATGCAAAGATGGATAACATTTAAAGAAAGATAAATGATAAAGGGGCAGTATCTCGAATCTATCATCGACTGCTCCCTGTGCTTGTAAAGCACAGATTTGAAGTGGGAGTATAATTATTGGAAGATTTTTATGTTTCTCTTCATTGAGCTGAGGATCAATAGCATATGAGCTGAAGGGAGAATTTTGCCAGAGTTAGAGAGTTTTAGTAAATATTAACTTGCTCAGCCATGGTGGAAGTTTGAATTGCTATTTAAAGATTTATAAAGTAAAAAAGAAAAAAAAATGCTATTCTTCAAAAACGTATTTCAGTTGTTGGACACTTGATAATAAATTGTAGGTTAATTCAAAATTATTTAAATGATAAATATGTCTTTAGATTTTGGTCTCATGAAACAGTTTTTAAGGCAGATCTGTATCCTATTAATCATTGTAACTCAAGTTTCTACCAAAATGTCTAGCATGTAGTGTTACTCAATAAATATTTCCTAAACAAATGGCGAATCTATAAATTGGATTGATTTGGACTACTAGTAATAATAAGGGTTAAACACTTATTGAGCGCTTACTGTGTACCAGCCATAGCAGCTGCCACTTAGAACATGGATTTTCCAAATAATATCTTATGTAATCCTCGTAGCAAAATTAACAAGCAGGTTAAATTTTTATACTTGACTTAAGTATAAGGAAAGGGAGACTGAGAAGTGACGTGACATTCCCTA
The DNA here is from genome assembly GCF_030014295.1 of Loxodonta africana. Classification (NCBI taxonomy): domain Eukaryota; kingdom Metazoa; phylum Chordata; class Mammalia; order Proboscidea; family Elephantidae; genus Loxodonta; species Loxodonta africana. Next base: position 98,320,733 of record NC_087343.1, on the reverse strand, counting down.
ACTTATCAGTGATGGAGTCACACACAGACTGACTTCAAAATCTGTGCACTTAACCTCTATGTCATACATTTTCTGAATCTTCCTGTGATTGCTAAGGTTGTGTGTCAACTTGGCTGGGCCATGATTCTCAGTGGAAGGGCAGTTGTGATATAGTTTGGCAGTTGTATAATTGTATGATCACCTCTATGATGATATTTGATGTAATGTGATCACCTCCATGATGAGATCTGCAGTGAGTAGTCAATCAGTTGAAGGGAGTTTCCTTGCAGGTGTGGCCTGCATCCAACACAGATAGACTTTCCAGTGAGGCTGGCAGGCTTTTCTAGCTTTGGATCCTGCAGCTGGTTCCTGTTCATCTGACCTTCAGTTCTTAGGACTGAGCTAGGAACTTATCTGCAGTCTTGTCTGTGGATCTTGGGATTCGTGGATCTTCTCTTCTTGTGAGCAAGAGCCCTGTTGTCTGACTTGCCTATCTTGGGTTCACCAGCCTGTGTAGCTTCATGAATCAGGAGAAGCCTCCAGCCTTTGGGAAGTTCCAGCCTCTACAACCACGTGAGCCGTTTCCTTGACATGAATCTCTCTCTTTCTCTCTCTCTCTTTATATACATACGTGTGTATGTATATATATATATGTATATATAGAGAGAGAGCCCTGGTGGTGCAGTGGTTAAGAGTACATCAGCTAAGCAAAATGTCAGCAGTTTGAATCCACCAGCCACTCCTTGGAACCCCTATGGGGCAATTCTACTCTGTTCTATATGGTCATTATGAGTCGGAATAGGCTCAATGGCAATGTTTTTATATATGTATTTATATGTTTTACTGGTTTGGCTTCACTACAGAACCCAGCCTGAGACATTTCTGCTGTATTTTTAGAAACTCTTACTCATTTGACAAGCATTTATTGAGTGTCTTTTAACAGCTAAGAGTATAATAGTGAACCAAACAAGATGTCTGCTTAGATTAATGTTATTATATTGAGGCAGGGAAAGGAGGAGAGGCACAAAAATAAATTAATTAAATAAATAAGCAAACAAATAAGTACATTCAAGCAGAATAATGAGACAATATTCTGACAGAATATGTTGCTACTTTAGATAGGTGAGTCAAGTAAAGCTTCAAATAAGATGACATTTGACCAGAAACATGAATGAAAGGGGAGCATGTTCTAATTAGGAGGAACAGCAAATGCAGATACCCTGTGGCAGGAGTGCCCTTGGAATCTTAAAAGGACACCGAGGGGGCGAGTATGGCCAGAGCATAATGAGGGGAGATAGAAGACAATGAGAACAAAGATGAGGTGGGAGGAGGTAGAGGATGTTATGTTGCTGTTGTTAGGTGCCATTGAGTCAGTTCTGACTAATAGTGACCCTACCTGTACAACAGATGAAAACGTTGTCCAGTTCTGAGTGATCCTCACAATTATTGCTATATTTGAGCCCATTGTTGCAGCCACTATGTCAGTCCATCTCATTGAGGGTCTTCCTCTTTTCTGCTGACCCTCTACTTTACCAAGCATGATGTCTTTCTCCAGGGACTGGTCTCTCCTGATAACACATCCAAAATACACAAAATGAAGTCTTGCCATTCTTCCCTTTCAGCACTCTGGCTGTACTTCTCCCAAGAGAAGTCTGTGGTATATTCAATATTCTTTGTCAACATCATAATTCAAAGGCATCAGTTCTTCTTCAATCTACCTTATGGGTCATGATAAATACTTTAGATTCTATTCTGAGTGGTTTAGGAAGCCATCTGAGGATTTTGAGAAAAAATGAAATGATGGAAAAATAGTAAACACATACACACACACACTTTTTGTTGTACAAACAATAGACTGTCCATGAAAGGTTATGAAGAAATATAAAAATGCTCCTTCAGACACAGAAAAAAATTAGTGTTTTTCTGTAACTCTGTACCTCTGTATGGCACTGAGCATATCTTCCAAAAAGGAGAAAAATACCAACTCTCCAAGGCCATTTGCGTTTGTGCATGTTCCTCTGTTTAAGGTTGCACACACTCCCTGGGCTATTTCTTCTATCATGATCTCATTTATAATGCCCCATGTATTAACAACTTATAGAGTAATACCAGCCAATACTAATCTCTTGAGTTTCAGATCCTCATCTCCAGGCATCCATTTTGCCCCGCTTCTTGAATATTCTCTTCACAAACAATTCAAACTTCATGTATCCAATTCTAAGGTCTTCATCTTCCCAGTAATCTTCGTTTCTCCTGTAATGACTAATTGTATGTGTCAACTTTTTTAGGCTGTGTTGCCCAATTGTTTGGTCTAGATGTTGCTGTGAAGTTGTTTTGTAGACATGATTTACATTTATGATCAGTGGACTTTAAGTAAAGGAAATTAACCTCAATAATGTGGTTAGGCCTCATCCAATCATTTAAAGACTCTGAAAGCAGAAACTGAGGTTTCCTGGAGGAGAAGAAACTCTGCCTAAAGACTCTAACATAAAAATTTTGCCTGAGCTTCCAGCAGCCAGCATGCCCTATGAATTTCGGATTTGTCAGCCCCCACAATCCCATGAGCCAATTCCCTAAAATAAATATATATTTGCTGTTGTTGTGTTAGTTGCCATCGAGTCAATTCCTACTCATGGACAGTTCATGCGTGCAGAGTAGAACTGCTCCATAGGATTTTCAAGGCTGTGACCTTTCAGAAGCAAATTGATAGATCTCTGGGTGGGTTTGAACCGCCAATCTTTCAACTAGTAGTTGAGCGTTTAATCATTTGTGCCACCCTGGGAAATATGTATGTATGCGTGTGTGTGTGTGTGCGCACGCGTGCACTATTGATTCTGTTTCCCTGAAGAACTGTGACTAATACTAATCCTAAATCCCCTTTATTGTTAAATGGCATCACCATCCACTTATTCCAAGCAAAAGTACTCAATTTTGTTTTTGCTTTAACTTAAGAATATTTATTTAAGGTCTATTATGTACCAGATACTGTATCTGGCCCAAGGATATGGATGTGAATGAAACAAGTATGGACTCAAGACATGAATCTTAGAGTTTAGTGGGGGTAGTCAAGAAACAAATAATATCACAAGTGACTAGGTACACGGGAAAAGCACAGGCTGCTAAAAGACTATATAATATCTTGTCTGAGAGATCAGGGATGATCTCCCAGGGAAATTTCCACTTAATCATGAGCATTGAGTGTCAAATAAACATTGAGTCCAGTGAGAGTGGACAGGGGCAAAGGATGGGGGTGAGGGTTACAGAAAGAGATTACAGAGGGAAATAAATTAAACGTATTTTAGATTTTTGACAGAAGGAACCACTCATGCAAACACCCCAGGGAGAGAGTGTGGAGAACAAATAGAGGTAAGGGTTCAAATTGAAGCCTTGAAGAATATTAGCTATTAGAGGTTGGTTTAAAAAAAAAAAAAAAAGGAAAAGAAAAAAGAAGGACACAAAAGAAACAGGCAGAGATGGAAAAGAAAAGCCAGGCAGAGAAGAGAAAATTCAGAAGAGTATAATGTCAAGGAACCAAATGACAAATAAAAAATCAAGTAAAATGAAGACTAAAAATTGTCCACTGGATTTGTTAACATGTTTGTCAATAAATGACTCAAAAAGAACAACTTTATGGATATGATGGTAGAGCAACTAGAATTGAGTGGATTGGAGAATGACTAGTACTCCTAAGTAGCTATTTGTCTTAGTTATCTAGTGCTGTTGTAACAGAAATACCACAAGTGGATGACTTTAACAAAAAGAAATGTATTCTCTCACATCTAGTAGGCTAGAAGTCCAAATTCAGGGCATCAGCTTCAGAGGAAGATTTTCTTCTCTGTCAGCTCTGGTGGAAGTTCCTTGTCATCAATCTTCCCCTGGTCTAGGAGCTTTTCAGCACAGGGACCCTGAGTCCAAACAACACATGGCCCTGCTCTTCTTTCTTGGTAGTATGAGGTCCCCACAACTCTCTGCTTGTCTCTGTTTTATATCTCAGAAGAGATTGGCTTAAGACACAATCCAATCTTGTAGATTGAGCCTTGCTTCACCAACATAACTGCCACTAATTCCATCTCATCAACATCATAGAGATAGCATTTATAACACATAAGAAAATTGCATCAGATGACAAATGGTGGAAAATCACAAAATACTGGAAATCACAGCCTAGGCAAATTGATACACAAATTCTTGGGGGACACAATTCTATCCGTGACATTCCATCCTTTAAAACCAAAAAAAAACCAAACCCCTTGCTATCTGGTCGATTCCAACTCATACCGACTCTATAGAACAGAGTAGAACTACAGCATAGGGCTTCCAAGGAGTGCTTGGTGGATTTGAACTGCTGACCTTTTGGTTAGCAGCCGAACCCTTAACCACTATACCACCAGGGTTTCATCCTTTAAAAAAAAAATTTAGGCCTCCAAAATTCATGCCCTAGTGACATGTAAAACAGATTCACTCCATCATATCACAGCAAAAGTCTTAGATCAACTCCAAGTCCAAAATCTAAAAATTCCTCTTTATTTGTGAAATCTAGAATACAAGTTATCTGCTTCCAAAGTACAATGGTGGAACAGGCATAAGCTAGACGTTTGCATTACAAATGGGAGAAATTGCAGGGAAAGAAGGGACAGTAGGCACCAAGCAAGTCAGCAGAACACATTACGTTAGACCTCAAGTTTTTAAAATAATCCTCTGTTCTCTGAGACCATTTACACAACGGCCCTACCTTCCAGGCTGTAGGTATTGGCCACACTCTCCAGATTCTGAGTGGAGGCCCTTCAGCAATGGGCTTCAGCTCTGCCTTCCAGGTCTACTGGAATGGCAACTCTGCTCCCTCAGCTGTGAGTGGTCCCATTCTCCTAGTCCATCTGAGTTGTGACTCCACCCTTAGAAACATCTGAGTTGTGACTCCACCCTTAGAAACACCAGAGGCCATGGCTCCACCCTTTGAGACCCCAGAGGTCATGGCCATATGCTTTGAGCCTGAGGCAACTTGGCTTCCTGTGTTCCTTGTTTCTTCAGCTTCTGCTTCCTGGTTTCTTGGTCTCTTGGACCTTCGGGCCTCTCCGTCCTGTCTGCCCTGCTGGGGCAAGTGTTCCAAAGCTCTATAGCTCCACAGATTAGCACCTGGAGGCACCCCACTCCAGCAGGAATCCTCCTGCACACAGGCATTCAGCTCTATCACCATGTGGGTCACCTCCAAGATTGTCTCGTGCTGATCTCCTGGTTCTGCTGCGGCTGGTTCACTGCTGTTGCCATCTCTCTCACTTCCTTCTGAGTCCTCACCAGAATTGTCTCATGTCCATAATTTCACCAACAGTCTCTTCAAGCCAACTGCTTCCACATTTCAGGTATCTGTTAGACCAGCAACCCAGTCTCCAGGTACCAAATTCTGTCTTAGCCATCCAGTACTGCTATAATAGAAATACCACAAGTGAATGGCTTTAACAAAGAGAAATTTATTCCCTTACAGTCTAGTGGGCTAGACATCCAAATTCAGGGTGTCAGCTCCAGAGGAAGACTTTCCATTCTCTGTTGGGTCTGGTGGAAGGTCCTTGTCATCAGTCTTCCCCTGATCTAGGAGCTTTTCAGCACAGGGAACCCAGGTACAAAGAACGTGTGCTCCTGCTCTTCTTTCTTGGTGATATGAGGTCCCCATGTCTCTTCGTTTGGCTCTCTCTTTTATATCTCAAAAAAGATTGGTTTAAGACACAGTCCAGTCTTGTAGATTAAATCCTGCCTTACCAACACAACTGCCATTAATCCCACCTCATTAACATCATAGAGATAAAATTAACAATGCATAGGAAAACCATATCAGATGACAAATGGACAATCACACAATCACTGGAAATCACGGCCTAGCCAAATTGATACACATATTTTGGGGAACACAATTCAGTCCATAACACTATGTAATAAAGATTAGAAACTAAATAGCAAAACATCAAACATCATCAACAGTCAATTCACACAGTGAGAAAATTGATTAGCTCATAAATAAAGGGAAAGATACTCAACCCCTTTAGGAAACAAGGAAATTCACTAAAATATTTTTTCTACACAAAAGCACACCAGATTGGCAAAACTATTCCATTTTGATAACATCAAATATTGACAATAATATGAAACTACCAGAATATTTATAGTGCTGGTTATGTCATACACTTTAGAAGAAATTTACCTTTATAAAGTCAAAGATACCCATGATCTATGACCCAGAAGTTCTGTAGAGGAATTTGTGCACATGTATACACACACATGCACACACACTAGTACGTGCACCTGCACGGCATTACTTGGAAACAAATGTTTACCAACAATAAAATAGATAAATATATTGTGATACAGGAATATGATGGAATACTATACAGTTGTAAAAATAAACTGTAACTACACATATCAACACAGATGACTCTCAAAAACATAGTTAAGTAAAAGAACACTACAGTATGACTCAATGTATAAGATATTCTCGTTTGAACAAAAGTGTACAGTAGTGTTTAGTCATATGTAAACCTGTTGCTGTGGAGTTGATTCTGATTCATAATGACCCTAAAAGACAGAGAAGAACTGCCCCAATAGGGTTTCCAAGGCTGTAATCTTTCAGAAGCAGACTGCCACATCTTTCTCCTGCAGAGCGACTGGTGGTTTCAAACTGCCACCATGTTGATTAGTAGTGGAGCACTTAACCACTGTTGCCACCAGGGCTCCTAGTCATATATACACAGTGATTTGTTTGGAAAAGAAACAAAAGTTCAGCACAGGCTTAGTTTCTTATATACAATATAGTGCAAGAGAGTGAGGATTCAGAAGAAGCATGTTAGGAATTATAAACTACTGGTTATGTTCTATTTCTTAATAGATAACCAGTACATGGATATTCATATTACTGTTATTTTCTTCTTTGAATCCACGGTATATTTATTTTCATTTTCTTTTTTTTTTTTTTTAAGGGTGGCTAGTAGGGTAACAAAGGAGTAGAGGATATACATGCAATCATTTGAAGAACCTTGTGAAGGAGAGATAAGAGTGGTAAGAAGAGGATGTGAGGCCCAAGACAGTTTTTATAAGATAAAAGAAACTACAAACTCTTTTAACATATCTGAGTAGGATCTAGAATAGAGAAAATGGTTAGAGACCCAGGAAAGATAAAATAACCTCTGAAGTAAAAGCGTGGAGGACATAAATCAAGAGAAATTTGTCTGGCTTCTATTTCCTTTTTAATTGAGGAAATAATATTCTTTCTCACAGATGTGTATGATAAATTACTTAAGGATATAAATCAAAACATTTTTGGAAAGAAAGTATAAACTAAACTTCAACTTTCAGGTCCCTTGTGATTTATTTTTTCATTTCTCCTTTAAACTTTTTCTCATGGGACAAAGTCAACAGATATATGAGAAGATAGAACAATGAACACTTATGTTCTTGTCATCCAGATTCAACAATTATCAACACATGGGCAATTTTATCCCATCTGTACTCCCACACATTTCTCCCTGTTCCATGTTATTTTAAAGAAAATCGCAGGTAAATTTTTTAATCTGTAAGTGTTTCCATTTGCATCCCTAAAAAATCAGGCCCTTAAAAAGCCACATCCACCATACCAACGCCTTACATTAACAATATATCCTAACGTCATCAAAATCTGTAGTTGACTTCCCTTTCACACTGGTCCTAGCACACACTCCACAAAACTCTTATTTTCCTACTCACAAGCACTTATCTCTGATTAGTACCATTAAAAACAATAATTTAAAATAGATCCTCTGGATCCATCACTTGCATGAGATGCCATCAACTTCTAGCTACGAAATCTGTAGAGCTTCCCAAGAGTATGCCACCCTCTCCTCCTTGCCCTTTTATAAAATCGGATAACGTGTTCTCCCAATTCTCTCACTTGTGTTCTGAGTACCAAGTTATTCAATTAACTCATAACCCAAGTAATCTACAGCTCCTGACTTACTTACCAATTAAAATTTTATCATAATAATAACTAGAGTGATGTTTCGTAAGGAAATTTGAAAAGAAAATGGAGATAAAATAGAGCAGAGTCCTTATAGAAAAACCTAGAGTGGAGAGGAAATGTTCAGTTTTCGTCATGTATTTGGCGCAGAAAAAGAACTCAGTACATGCACAGAGAAGCATGCCAAAATCATCCACTTTTTTCCCAGGGCTCTGATACCAGCTGACTTCGATTAAATAGCAGTGAGCTGGAAAAGCATTCTGGGTATTGGTATGCAAATGAATTCTCCAAGCATTTCTTCCTATGGCTTTGGAATTCCCACAGCCACAACTACAATGAAACTTATTTTTTTTAATTGCATTTTTAGCAAGAAATATAATGCTAAAACTGTCATTTCCATGGACCTTCCAAGAGGAACAAAATAATTTTTAAAAAGATAAGATTATTTTTTAGTGTTTTCAAAGATATTGAGAACATATGCTTATGTCATATACTTTAATTCATAGTTTCTGCCTCAATACACTGTAGTGCCTTTCTCTGAATTAAGACATTTTTATTTCGGCACGTTTAAGGAGGGCCATAATTGGCATGTGTACAAAGCAGCTAAAGATCAATGATTGGATAGTCAGAAAACATTGTTCATGTATAGCGTCTCAAGCATCAGTTTAGCTTTTTAAATAAATGGGGTCACAGTCATTTAATTTTGTAAGAAGCTACGAGTATCTGAAACAATAAGTAATTTGAAAAAAAGAGAAGAGAAAAAAATCACTCTGCAGTACAGACATTCACACAGAGAATTTTAAAATATATTTAAATTTGACACAATGTCTGTCAATTCCCCTCATCCTAAAGAGAACGAATTATAATAAAGACATCTCGGGCACAGATGAAATAATACGGTGGTAGTGCTTTAATAATGTGACAGAGCTTCTTGATTTTTCTTAGTGTTTAACCCCACCTCTTCCCGGCCTCCCCACTTGAAATAAAATAGTATTAGATTCTAAAATTATAAAATGAAATTCAAAATACATAATGCATGCCATTCTTTGTTGTATAAGACAGGATCACTTTGCAGCATACCCCTGCAGGGGGCCTAAGAAGGAGTTTCCAAAACATTAATGTATTCAGAAGAAATGTCAAAATAAAGAAAGCCTGTAAACACTGTCTGTGGGAAGCTTTTCTATGCCTTTCCCCAATGCAAAATGAACTCATATTTTTCCACAGAAGTGGGATCTGTTTCTGCCATCTAGTGACAATAAGGCCAATGGGTACTTAGGAGAGAAAAACATTTTCTAAATAAGTTAAACTGTCAAACTAATGCAACCAAGATTTTACATACATGCGCATGAACTTGGAGCCCTTATGGTGCAGTGATTAAGAGCTATAGCTGCTAACCAAAAGGTCGGCAGTTTGAATCCACCAGCTTCTCCTTAGAAACCCTATTGGGCAGTTCTACTCTGTCCTATATGGTAGCTATGAGTTGGAATCAACTTGTCGGCCACAAGTTTTTTTTTTTTTTGGCAAATGCATTTAGACACCGAAGTACCCTCACGCAAGAGATATTTTTAGAAAAGAACAGCTTAATAGGGCACCCAGAGTGTAAGTGGTGTTCAGATGGTCCTGACTGATTTTTCTTATTGTGGTAAAATATACATCACATATAATTTCTCATTTTAACCATTTTTAAGTGTACAATTCCGTGCCATTAGTACATTCACAATGTAGACTAACCATCACTACTATCTAATTTTGGAAGTTTTTCATCATCTCAAACAGAATCCCTGTAACCTCTAAGCAATAATTTCCCATCCTCCCCTACCCCCAACCGCTGGTATCCTCTATTCAACTTTTTGTCTCTATGAATTTGTCTATGCTAGATACCTCATCTAAGTGTCATACAATATTTGTAATTTTGTGCCTGGCTTATTTCACTTAGCATATAATTTTCAAGGTTCACCCATGTCATAGCATGTTTCAGAACTTCATTCCTTTTTATGATTAAATAACGTTTTAGTATGTAAACATTTTGCTTATCCATTTATCTGTTAATAAAGCCAAAAAAATAAAACCTGTTGTCATCAAGTCGCTTTCCACTCATGGTAACCCTAAAGGACAAAGTAGAACTGCCCAGTAGGGTTTCCAAGGAGTGGCTAGTGGATTTGAACTGCCGACTTTTGGTTAGCAACCTGAGCTCTTAACCACTGTACCACCAGGATTCCAACAGAGTCCATCTGTCAGTAGACACATTGTTTCCACCTTTTAGCTATTGTGAATAAAGCTGCTGTGAATATTGGTGTGCAAATGTCTGTTTGAGTCCCTTTCAATTCATTTGGGTATATAACTAGCAAGGAATTGCTGGATCATGTATTAATTCTGTGCTTAACTTTCTGAGGAACTGCCAAACTGCTTTCCACAATACCTATACCATTTTACAGCAATGGACGATAGATAGTTCCAATTTCTCCATATCCTCTTCAAAACTTGTTATTTTCCTTTTTTTTTATTAGAGCCATCTTAGTGGATGTGAAGTCGTATCTCATTGTAGTTTTCATTTGCATTTCCCTAATGATTATTAAAGGAACCCTGATGGAGCAGTGGCTAAGTACTGGACTGCTAACCAGAAAGACAGTGGTAGGAACCCACCAGCTGCTCCATGGGTAAAAGATGTGGCTGTCTGGTTCTGTAAAGATTTACAGCAGTGGAAACCCTATGGGGCAATTCTATTCTGTCCTGTAGGGTTGCTATGAGTCAGAATCAACTCAACAGCTGTGGGTTTGGGATTTGGTTAATGATTATTAACTTTGAGCATTTTCTTACGTGCTTATTTGCCATTTGTATACCTTCCTTGGAGAAATGTCTATTCCAGTTCTTTGTTCAGTTTTATTTGGTTTGTCTTTTTGTTGTTTAGTTGTAGATGTCCTTTATATATTCTGGATATTAAAATCTTATCAGATGTAGTATGATTTGCAAATATTTTCTCTCAATTTATAGGCTGTCTTTTCACTTAGTAATGTACTTTGATACACAAAAGCTTTTAATTTTAATAACATCTATTTTATGTATTTTCTACAAAGTAAAAACATCTTATTGCCTGTACTTTTGGTATCATATCTAAGAGTTCGTTATCAAATACAAGGTCAAGAAAAATTTACCTTTATATTTTCTTCTAAGTATTTTAAGTTTTTAGCACCTCTATTTAGGTCATTGATCCATTTTTAGTTAGTTTTTGTATATGGTGAGAACTAGGGATCCAACTTTTTTCTTTTGTATATGAAAATCCAGTTGTCCTAGAACCATTTGTTGAAGAGATTATTTTTCCCTCATTGAATGAACTTGGCACCCTAACTGAAAATAAATTGGCCATAAATGTACAGGCTTATTTCTGGACTCCCCATTCTGTTCCGTAGGTGTATACATCTATCCTTATACCACTACCACACTGGTTTGATTACTATAGCTTTATAGTAAGTTTTGAAATTGTAAAGTGGGAGTCTTCCAACTTTGCTCTTCTTTTTTTAAAGACTGTTTTGCTCTTTGGGGCCCCTTGTAGTTCCTGTGAATTGGAGGATTGGCTTTTCTATTTCTGCAAACAAAGGCTGTTGGAATTTTTATAAGGATTGTACTGAATCTGTAGATTGTTTTGGACAGTATTGACATCTTTAACAGTATTAAGTCTTTCAGTCCATGAACACAGAATGTTTTCCCATTTATTTAGATCTTCTTTAATTTTTTTCAGCAATGATTTGCAGTTTTTAGTATGTAACTCTTACATTTCCTTCATTAAATTTATTCCTAAGTGTTTTATTCTTTTGATGCTATTGTAAATGGAATTTTTTTAATTTATTTTCTGGATTGTTCATTACTAGTTGGTAGAAATACAACTGATTTTTCATGTTGATCTTTAAACTTTGTTGAATGCATTTATTAGCTCTAACAGTTTTTTTGTGTTGTTTCGTTTTGTATGTGAATTTATTTTGTGTGTGTGTGTGTGAATTCTTTAGTGTTTTCTGCATATAAAATCATGTCATCTGTGAACAGAGATACTTTTACTTCTTCCTTTCCTATTTGAATTCCTTTTACTGTATTTTCTTGACTAATTTCTCTGGCTAGATTGTCCAGTACTATGTTGAATAAAAGTGGCAAAATCAGGTATCCTTGTCTTCTTCCTAATCTTAGGAGAAAGTCTTTCAGTCTTTCACCATTAAGTATGATATTAAGCTGTGTATTTTTCATATGCGACCTTTATATGTTGAGGAAGTTTTTTTTCTATTCCTAGTTCTTTAAGTACTCTGATTAAAGAAAGGTTTCGGATTTTGGGAAATGCTTTGTCTACATCAACTGAGAGGATCATGCGCCTCTTTTTCTTTCATTCTTTTAATGTTGTATATTACATGAGTTAATTCTCCTGTGTTGAACCACCCTTGCATTCCTGGGATAAATCCCGCTTGGTAATGGTATGTAATCCATTTGCTGAAGAATCACTTTGCTAATATTTTGCTGAGAATTTTTCTATCTATATTCACAAGGGATATTGGCCTGTAGCTTCTTTTTCTTATAGTGTCTTTGTCTGGCTTTGTTATCAGGGTAATTAATGCTGGCCTTACAAATATGAATTAGGAAATGTTCTTCAGTTTTTAGGAAGAGTTTGAGAAGATTGATGTTAATTCTTCTTTAACTGTTTAGTAGGATTAACTAGTGAAACCATCTGGTCCTGAGTTTATATTTGTTGCCAGATTTTTGATTACTGATTCAGTGTCCCAATTTTTTATCCTTTAAATCAAGAATTTCAATCCTTGATTCAGCTTAGCAGTTTGTGTATGTCTAGGAATTTGTCCATTTCCTCTATTTGTCCATTATCAATTTGTTGGTATACAATTGTTTGAAACATTTTCTTATAATACTTTATATTTCTGTAAAATATTAGTAACATCCCCACTTCCATTTCTGATTCTAGTTATTTGTGCCTTTTCTCTCCTTAGTCAATCTAATTAAAGGTTTGTCAGTTCCAATTAATCTTTAATCTCTAATCTAATGTGGTATCTAATTTTTTTTATTTCCTTTCTCCTTCTAGCTTTGGGTTACATTTGCTCTTCTTTTTTCCTGAAGATATACCATTAAGATATTGATTTTAAACATTCTTCTATTTTAATGTAGATGTTTGCGGCTATAAATTTCTCTTTTACCCACATCCCTTAAATTTTGGTATGTTGTGCTTTTTGCTCTTGTTGTTTTTGCTCAGGACATGACACATCCCAACAGACTTTCATTATTTCTTCAGAGACTGACACACATCAAGACAAAAGGTATCTATTCTGCTGTGATTTTAGTTCATTTCTTTACATAAATCTTGCTAGTTCAGAAAAAGATGAAGTAAAGGATAGTCATCATTTCAATTGTTTAGCTTGGATGATTTGCTTCCAGTTGACTTTATCTCATGTGACCTAAAAGCATATGTCTATATTAAAATAATTTTCACATTTATATATTGTTAGATCATTGTATTTTTTAAACAAGTATATAATTAGGTTTCAATGCCACTTTAGAAGTTAAGCAAAAGAAGGAGATAAAGTCATAATTGTATACCAAAGAGGCAACTGTGTAAAGTATCTTGACCTAACTGATAAATCTTATTAAGAACACTTAATACTTTAAACCAAAAATATAACCAGAAGACAAGTGGATTCTTCCCCTTTATTTTGATATGTCATCATCAACAGCCAGTAAGAACAGTTCATTAAAGTGCTACAGTAATGAATTGATGAATTTTACTTTTGGGTAGTCAGTAAGCTATGCTCTGTTATATGGTCACAACCTCAAGTACATCTCATATCATGTGCTCCAACTCCAAATGTTGAAGTGATGAAGAGCTCAGGCTACTAACCAAAAGGTCAGCAGTTTGCATCCACCAGCCACTCTTTGGAAACCTTATGGGGAAGTTCTACTTTTTCCCGTAGGGTCTCTATGAGTCAGAATCAACTCAACATCATACAACAACAACAACCCCAAATATATCTCATAATGTGTACTGGGGTATGGAGATGTTTGTGGAGAGTAAACAGATGGAATAAATGCAAATCCACTATCCAAAGTGGAAAAAAAAATGATTTAATGATGATATAGGAAACATGCCTCACTAACAAAAAGTGAAGCGGTAATATTGTTCCTGTCTAGTGAAGAACAGCACATTATACATGATAAAATTCCTGGTTAAAACGGCCTAAAGCTAAAAAAAAAAAAAAAACTAAAGTTTGATATTTTCTTATGTACCACGATAATTTTAAATTTACTGCATATTTCTTGAAGCTCAATTATAAAACATCATAGGATATTTTCCATTCCCCATTTAAGGTAATTTCCCAGAAGCAGACTCTTACATAAGTATTCATACATAAGTGACCTGTTATAGAAGGCTTCCCAGGAGAAACTAGTAAGGGAATCAAGGACACAGGGTATAAAAAGGAAAGGCATCCAAATAAGGGTGAGATTTCCATCAAGGTTGGAAAGAAGATAGCTTGAGATTTTAAAGTTTTCTTCTCTGGAGATAAGGAAGCTGGAGTTTCATATATCAGTCAATCATTGACTAAGGGCCACCACAAAGGTATAAATCCTCAGGTCATCTGTTCCTATTGCAAAGTGTCTCCAATAAGCAAAGGGATGCCTTCTGAGAATTACAAGTTCCATGTTGTTAGAGAAAAAACACACAGAAGGTGGAGAAAAGGTATACGCCAATAGTAAACGGGATCTTCAGAGATCCAGGCGGAGCACGGGCAGTGTTTGCTGCAATCTCAATTTTTATTAGCAGCATCCCAAACCAAAAAACCCGTTGCCGTAAAGTCGATTCCGAATCATAGTGACCCTCTAGGACAGAGTAGAACCGCCCCATAGAGTTTCCAAGGAGTGCCTGGTAGATTCGAACTGCTGACCTTTTGGTTAGCAACCTTATGCCACCAGAGTTTTCAGAGTATGTCAAAATCAAGCAGTATCTGTATCAGTCTATCTAGATTGGTTACAACAATCCCAATACCTCAGGGTCTTAAAACAACCAAAGTTTTGTTCTGTTTTCTTATGATACATTTCACTTGTAGGTCAGCAGGGGGTCTGCTCATTGAACTCACTCAAGGATTCAGAACAGCCATATCATAAATGCTGCCAGCCATTATGCCACAGAGTAAGATAACTCTAAAAGATCCTGCACTGTTAAGGAAATGTTCTTGTCCAGAAGGGATATACATCATTTTTGCTCAGAATTCACTGGACAGAATGTCTCATGTCCCCTGCTTGCAACCACATGGGTCCTGGAGGTAAAAGGTAAAAAGCAGGAAATGGGCAGACTAATACCTATCACAATGCCCAATAGAGTCAACAGCTAAACCATCACTTTTGAATAAGACAAGGCTTTAAGTGAATGCAATTCTAAAAATTGAAATCATAAAGTCAAGAAACATACAGATGGTTCAAAAACACCAAACAATTGGTATATTATCCTGGATGCAGTGGAATTATATTAAATTACAGATTGCAAAGTAATAAATTGGGAAAGAAAAACATGATAGAGCTCTAGGTAATAAAATTTAAAATGTAAATACCTGAAAAAAACCTCTATTAGCAATAATAAGATTAGTAGAGCAGAGGAGCTAGAAGATATACTTCTCAAGGTGAAAGCCTAACTTCCCAAATAACATGCAGAAAATAGTGAACCAGGAACAAGGATAATATAGCAGAAAACAATTCAGCATTTAGGATGGATGAAAAATTCAATTTTACAATATGATGTTATTTTTAAGCATATAGGAACGTGCTTTTTTTTGCACCTTAAAAGAAGGAAATATAATATTTCCAAAATGACATTCATTCTTTCTTTCTTTCTTCAACTCTCTAGGATTTTTTTGCTCAAGTCAGTAAAACAGTGGAAGAAAGGAAGAATTAAGAGTCAAAGATAATGTTTAGAACTTTGTGACTGTGCCTCTGAACCCTGGATAAAGGTCCGCCATTGAACAAGCCTCTGAGATTAAAATGTTATTTTAAACCAAACTGTAGTCAGTTTGGAAATCTATAACTCAACATCAAGTGCAGGAGGATCTAAGAATAAATATTGAGCATTAAATTTCCAAAGGAATATTGAAAAGAATGGTATTAGGTTGCATATTATTTTATAGGAGGGTCACATATGGAAGTGTATAGATTATTCAGTACAAAATATTATTAATAGAAAAATTAAGCCAGGTTATTTTAAGTATATTTGGAAACCACATGCATGTGGAACAGTGAATTGACACATAGTTAAATGACAAAAGTTATTCAGAATATACTAAATCCGATAATATAATCTTAAATTTATTGCTGCTTAACAACAGTTAAAATGCCAGTAAAAAGAAAAAAAATAGGAAGGACTATCAAAATTTTGCAGTCCATTCTTCCAGAATCTAGATCAATGATGAACATTTTTTTTTTCTTTTTTAGGACAATGTAATAAGAAAAAACAAAAACAAACAAACAAAAAAGAAAAAAAAAGCCTCTGCACTGCTTTTTATTCCCATTCAAAATAAAATGTAGCTATATTGAGCCTCATGAAGGAAAAAAAAATGTATTCTTCATTTAACTTATGTCAATGAGAACACCTGCACTAGTTGCACAGTGGTTAAGAGCTTAGCTGCTAACCAAAAGGTCAGCATTTCAAACCCACCAGCCACTCTTTGGAAACCCAGTGGGGCAGTTCTACTCTGTCCTATAGGGTCCCTGAGTCGGAATCAACTGGAGGGCAACAGATACGGTATAGGTATCTAGATAACTCCTAATTTCTCATCACTTATATTTGTATAGTGCTCTAGGGCCCATGTCTTGATTCAGTAAGTATTAAGCACTTATTATTGGCCACTGTGTCTACATACATTAGTTTATCTCATTCTGGAAAATTCCCATCAGATTAGTATCATTATCCTTTTATGCAAAGGTGAAGTTTTTTGTCTATGTTAAAATAATTAATTTTTGAGCTTGGTACAGGAATAACTTCCATACAAAACAACATGTACTGAGTGCCAGACACTCTACTATTAGGCTCTGAGGTTATTAAGTTGAGTAAGAAATGATCTTTATCCTCCCCTACCTAGCCTTTCTTAACCATGGTTGTAGAATTTTCTTGCTTAAACTGATGAGGAAGTGAGGAACCTTGCATTTGGGGGCAACAACGTCATGAATTTCCAAGAAGAATGAGGTAAATTTGAGCTGAGCTGAAGTTACATGTTAAAGTGGCTTAAGTTGAAGCTTAGGAGCCATTTACAGACCTGATGTTGATATTCACTGCTATAGGTCAGCAGCCATAGCACTTAACCACTACACCACCAGGGTTTCTATTCACTGCTATAAAAATAAAATCTCTGCTTTCACTAGCTGGGTCATCAAAGGGTCCCATGACTGGATTACATATTATAGCTACCTCCCTCCCATAAAAATGTTTTTATTACATCATACCATGGCAAGATAGCATCTGCCAATATAGGGACATTACACAAAACAGCCTTATGAAATGCCTCATTCTATGATAAATACGATTGCAGCTTTTCTTCCTTACAATAAACAAATATATAAAAATTGTTTCCTGATCTTGGTTTCATGAATAGTTAATATGCATCTTCAAAGCAACTAATTTATTTTTACCTTAGAGATATTGATCACATTTCCCTCTTTGACTAGTTTCTAGAAAGAATAGAGTTAAACTGGTGATCTACTTCTAAACCATTGCCATCGAGTCAATGCCGAGTCATAGTGACCCTATAGGACAGAGTAGAGCTGCCCCATAGGCTTTCCAAGGAGCACCTGGTGGATTTGAACTGCCAACGTTTTGGTTAGCAGCCATAGCTCTTAACCACTGTACCACGAGGGATGGCAAATATTTTGTACACCAACCTCACTCCTGGTCTTTTTTATTTTTACTTTCCCTTTCCTTTCTTAAACACTTAAAATTCATTTTACCTTATATGCATGTTTATAAATTCTGATAAATTAATTTTCTTAAAACACAGAGTACTGGTCAACAAATAACTAAATGCTCCGGAATTTATTTTGTAAGAAAACAGATTTCAGAGTTCATAGATTATACCTTTTTTTTTTTTTAATATGGGAAACAGCAACAGCAATACAATCCTTGGATGAGCCACTGGAAATAAAGAAGATAATTTGAGCGAAGTTGTTGGCTAGATAATAAGAGAGACAAGTAAATTGCAGCCAGAGTTACAAATCAGTGGTATAGGCTGGAAAAGAGCATCGTTAGAGTTCATGGGTTCACAGAGAGACACAAGCTGAGCTGCTGGTAGAAGAAATTTTCAGTCTCCCTTGCTTCCATGCTGAGAAACGTAACTTAGTAGTACATTTCAACAAGCACACCGGAAAACTTGAACAGGAGAGCATATCCGTGTTTACATAAAGCACCAATGGAGGCTACAGACACCAGGAGTCTAATGATTATAGATTTACTTTAAAAAAAAAAAAAAAAGATTTACTTTAAGTTGACTATTAACCTGAAAGATCCTTCAAGCCTATTTTCATGTGAAATCCTGTGAAATGAAACTAGTAATCTAACAGCAATAGCAAAGCATAAAATGTGTGAGTTTGCACTCTAAATTCATGGATTGTTATATTCATCATATGGTATGTATGCTCAAAAAGTGTCAAAAGTTAAGCCCATTGATTTCCAATTACTGGTTAACTTCAATCAACTACTAAACAGGTTATAGAAGCATCTGTAAAGAGAGCTCCATGAAAACAAAGAACTCCCGGGGGAGAAGAATGGAACCAGAAGAGCAGAGGAGAGTCGGGCATGGATATCTTTCCATGTTTACTCTCTCTGTGATCTAGAGGACCCAATAACAAACAAACATTCTATATATTTTAAAATTTCACTTGGAAATGAGAGAAATTACCATTAACACATCAGAAATAATCCTGTACAACTGAATACATAAAGAAACCACCAACTCTATGATCTAATACAGTTGGCATGATGTTTAACCAACATAAAGCATGAAGAAATAGATCTTTATCTGGGAATAGTTAAGATGTCAAAGAAAAGTACTGTTTCTCATTTTTATTATATATTTCTCAATGCACACTTTTAATAATCCATATTTGATAAGTAATTTGTCTGGGAACTACCATAGCATCTGATTCAGGTACTGAAGTTCTGGAGAGAAGATAATACAGCTGGCCTTATCAGCCTCCCATAGCCAGGACAAGAAAGAGCCCTGGTGGCGCAATGGTTAAGTGCTCGGCCGCCAACCTAAGGCTCACTCCGCCACAGGCTCTGCTGGAGAAAAAACCTGGCGATCTTCTCCTTTAAAGATTACATCTTCAGAAATCGTATGTGACAGATTTTCTCTGACCTACAGGGTTGCTATGAGTCGGAATCAACTTGATGGCATACAACAAGCAGCCAGTACAACGAAGGTCCCTGGGCTCACACAGAGCAGTAGTGAAGTGCCTGTGATTTGGAGCCCAGTTGCCTGGGCTAAAATCTTCCTTCTGAAATTTATTCACAGGTTATACAACTCCTGAGGTTCCATTTAATTACAGGTAAAATGAAGATAATTAGAATGCAGAGGAATAGTTATTAAGAGGATTAAATGAGATAATGTGTTTAAAGAAGAGAGCAACTGAATAAGCATTTGATAATTTTCAAATAGACATGCTTAGCATATCGTATCTTTAAGTGAGAAACATTAGCCCTAATAATTGGTTTCTTTCTTGTCCCTGCCAACTTCATTTAAATTAACTTAAGTAAACCAGTTCCTGTCAAGTCAATTCCGACTCATGGCAACACCATGTGTGACAGAGTTTTCAATGGCTCAGTTTTCAGAAGTAAACCACTAGGCCTTTCTCCTGAGGCCCTTCTCGATGGCCTAGAACTGCTAACCCACCAGAACTAGCACCACCCAGAAACTTCAATTTGTGCAAAGTATTCCTTAACACAAATTATAAGAGTTTTACCTTAGATCTTTTGAGGTTAGCTCAGATTTAAGATTTAAGATAATAGAATAACTTAGATCATGAATTCATCCAATATTTTTAAGCAAGCAGAGTTATGTCCACAGTTCATATTTTAAATTAAGGAGAACACAAAAAAGATTGATAGCAAATAAATGTCTGACATCTTTTATAACTATTCTTTATTAAAAATTGTATCATTCAATCCACAAAAGAGGTTTTAGAAAACCACTTTCTCAAGTTAAACCTGATCAGATGGGAGGTTTTACTTACATTAATAAATTGAACGAACATTTTTAATTAAAAACTCATGCTATTTTCAAAATATTGCTGAAGAGTGGATTTCTGATCAATTGTAACTGCCAAATGGGAGATTTTCATAAGCTGTTTTTAATATTTCACTTTCATGAGCACATCACTTAAATATGCTGCCTACCAAGCTAAAATAGAAATGCTATCCAATCACAGTATTAAAATGATGCAATAACTTAAGTACTTTTCTCTAATTTTTGCTTAAAGACTTTAAATATAAAGCATGAAATTTAATAATTGAATTAGCAAAGCTCTTCATCAAATTACTTTAAGTAAATTTCCACAGCAAGCAGATTGACAAAGAGTTACAGTGTAGCTGGTTAATAAGTTAAAGTTGTGCCCAGATGATGATTTGACAAGTGTCACCGATGATTGCAATGAGAAAAAATAATTTATATATGCATTTTCCATTAAAATTTTTTATATTAAGTTTTATGAAATTAAGTTTTATTAATATTTATAATTGAATGTGAGTTAGCGTAAAAGAGGAAAAAACACTTATTTGCAACATTTTATATTTGTCTAAAAACAGTTTTTTGCTTTTGGCAAAAGGATTTTCACTTTCATTATTTTATGTGATTATTAAAATATTCCAGTGATGTAAGGAAGCTATTATTTATCCCACTTAATAAGAAAACTGAGAAACTTAAAAAATTAAAGGGTTTGCCAAAGACACACGCTAATGTAGAACTCAGGTCTGCAGTCTTCCTTAACTACATTTGCTTTTCTCTACCCACAGCACGTTTGCTGTTGTTAGTTGTTGTCAAGTTGGCTCCAACTCTTGGCCACCTTACCTATAACAAAACATCGCCTGGTTCTACAAGGTTTTCATGATCATTGGTATGTTTGCATCTATTGTTGCAGCTCATCTTCCAGCACTGTATCAGACAATATTCTGCTGGGATCCATAGGGTTTTCTCTCACTGGTTTTGGGGAAATAGATCACCAGGACTTTCTTTCTCATCTGTCTTTGTCTGAAAACGCTGCTGAAATCTGTTCACCAAGGATGACGCTACGTGTATTTGAAATACCACTAGCGGGTTGTTGTTGTTAGGTGCCATTAAGTAGATTTTGACTCATAGCAACCACATGTGACAGAGTTGAATTGCCTTCTAGGGTTTTCTAAGTTGTAAACTTTACAGGAACAGATTGCCAGGTCTTTCTTCCATGGAGCTGCTGGGTGGGTTCGAACTGCCAACCTTTCAGTTAACAACCAAGTGCTTAACTATTGCCCCACCAGGGCTCCTTACCAGTGCCATAGCTTCCAGTATTACAGCAACACCCAAGCCACTACAGTACAACAAACTGACAGACAAGTGGTGGATGTCACATTTAGGTAGAAGTAAAAGGGATGGATCCAGCTCAGATTCCTTAGCTAAGTGAATAAAATTAGAGCCTAGGCAGGAAGAAAAGAAAAGAACCTATTCCTACTTTCTCTTGAAGTTTCTTACAAACATAAAGCCCTAGAATGTACATATGTTTGCTTCTTTTCTCATCAGGAGAAAAAATAAGCAGCAACAGCATTAATTACAAAGTGATCAATAAAACATCCAAGGAAGAGTCTTTATGGACCAGCAGCATCCAGCGCCTGGTGAATAATTGGACACCTTGCTCATCCCTAGCTCAGGACTGGGCTAGGAACCCTCAATTCATTTTGGCTTCATTATTAACTGTGCTCTCACTTTTTTGAGGGAAGTGGTTTTCGAATGCTTTTGCCAGATGCAAAAAGAGCTTAGAAGGCTTGCAGAATAAGCTATATTAGAAATTTTAGAATTTAACATCTGTTTTTCTTTTAAAGAAGCATAGGATCAAATGGTGATCAGGATATAACACGTGAGCACAATTAGGAAGAAGTCATTTAGAGATGGAAACATCTTCAAAAACACGGTTATATGTCCAGAAGGAGGGTCAGAATCTGTAAGATCTGTCAAGGGTAAAAATACAGAGTACAACACTCATTCTGGATGATAACATTAAGGTTAAATTTTAAAAATCCCTGAATGCAAACTCCAGGAAGGTCAAAGAGAACAAATGAAGAGTTTTAAACAGGCAGTCAATCAGCATCAACAAGATCAAACCCCAAATGCCACTTAAATATGTTTAAGGCAGAACACCTATGCCAGACACTATGCTTCTCACTGTCATATACATTATGTGATATTTGCGAGGTCCTCATGAGGTATTGCGATGGTTAAAATTGTGAGTCAACCCAGCTAGGTCATGATTCTCAGTGTTTATATGTGATCACTTTCATGATGGAATCTGCTGTGACTAGCCAATCAGTTGAAGGGGAGTTTCCTTGGGGGTGTGGTCTGCATCTAAATATAAGCAGACGTTCTGGCTTTTTGCTTGCTCTGGATCATGCGGCTGTCTCCTGTCCTTCTGACCTCCAGTTCTTGGGACTTGAGCAATCAGTTTATCTGCTGATCTTGGGATCCTTCAATCTTAACAGCCTGTGAACAAGAGCCCTGCTCTGCAACCTGCCGATCTTCAGTTTGCCAGCTCCTGCAGCTACGTGAATCAAGAGAAGCCACTTTCCTGATTCACGGGCTTGGGACATTACAGCCTCTACAATCCTGTGAGCCGTTTCCTTGATATAAATCTTTCTTTCTATATATATATACATATATATATATATATACACATTACTGATTTCGCTTCTCTAGAGAACCCAGCCTAAGGCAGGTATGTAATAATATTCCCACTTTACAGATGAGGAAACTAAGATCCAGTTATTTGAAGTAATTCTCCAAACTAATAAAAGGCATAAAAACTTAAAAAAAGAATACAAAAGTTACCATCCAGTCAATTCAGAGCCATGGCAACTCCACGTGTCTCTGAGTAGAACTGTACTCTGTAGGATTTTTAATAGCTGTGATCTTTTGGAAGTACATTGCCATGCTTTTCTTCTGAGGCACCTCTCAGTGGATTTTAATCACCAAACTTTCAGTTAGTGACCAAACATTTAACACTTTGAGTCTCTCAAGGACTTCTAAAATTAAAATTTACCTATTGCCGTCGAGTCAATACTGACTCACAGCCACTCCATAGGACAGACTAGAACTGTCCAATAGGGTTTCCAGGGAGTGACTGGTGGATGAACAGCCAGCCTTTTGGTTAGCAGCCAAGCTCTTAGCCACTGCTACACCAGGGCTCCAATAAAAACCATAGGCAGCCTAAATCCCAAGTTTTTGGAATTCAGTGCAATTATGCTGAACTCCTGGATATATAACCACAGTAGGACAGACTTTAATATGAGGTGCATTAGCACATTCTGCAAATACTGTGCAGTATCTTTTTGAGAACATGGACATAACCAGAGCCAAGCACTATGGTACCACAGAGTCTCAGGAAGGTTCATGCTGGTTTTCTCTGAGGCTGTAGCTAAGGCATCTTTTCCCCCATTGCAGTCATTACAAATAAATAACGTAAGGAATTCATAATATTCATTTTGATTAAAAAAAATGGCTTAATTACTACCTACCCTGGTGGTACAGTGGTTAAGCTAACCCAAATGTCAGTCGTTAAAATCCACCAGCCCGCTCTGTGGGAGAAAGATGTGGCAGTCTGCTTCTGTAAAGATTACAAAAACTTAAAACCAAACCCATTGCCATTGAGTCAATTCTTCTATAGCGTTACTATGAGTCAGAATCAACTAAACATCTGTAGAGATTACAGCCTTGGAAACCCTATAGGGCATTTCTACCCTCCTTCTAAAGTCGCTATGAGTCAGAATCAACTCAACGGCAACAGGTTTGGTTTTGGGGGGAGGTTTTGACTCATGCTGCAGGACTATTGCGATACTAAATACTTTCTAGCTAAGTTTTTAGAAAACATTCCACAATAAATATATAGATATTTCCACACTTTTTTTGGTGAAAATACCTCTTAGTGTGATTAACTTCCATTAGTGGTATGATCCCGTCTTGGCAAATATTTTGTAGGCAGTTGTGGTATCTGTATTCTACTGAGGGAGAAATTAAGGAGAATGTTATTAGTCTGATCACCATTTCTTTTTTTTCCAGTTGTCCTTCACAGGTAATGATGGAGGGATAAGAAACTTAATTCCCTTTTTGAAATTCAGTAAATTGTCTTTTCATTGAGAGAAAATTTGGGTATGAAATTATCAAAGAGAAGGTGAAAAGTTTTGGTGAAAGGCAAAGCTTTCACAAAGTTTGCTATATTACCTTGCAAGGGCTATGAGACCATACAAAAGTAGTAGCCCTGTTTGGGAAGTCCAGCTTTTGTGAATTTGGAGGGCTAAATCAGTAATTACATCACAGATTACTTTACTGATACCCTGGCCAAGGCTAGGAGTCCCTAGGTGGCAAAAACAGTTAAGTGCTCAACTATGAGATTGGCTCAGCCCAGAAGTGCCTTTGCTGGTGATCTGCTTCTGAAAGGTCAAAGTCTTGAAAATCCTGCGGAACACAGTTCTACTCTAACACAATGAGTTGAAATCAACCTGAAGTTAACTAACAACAACTACAGCCAAGGCTACGAATTGCCTAGGTGTCTGGGTAAGAGTGATTCTCAGGTTAATTTCTCTTTCCTGAGAAAATCAGAAATAAGATGATTATGCCACAGGAAAACTTATTTTTAAAATTGTGAAAAATTTTGATATGGAGGGCTAAAGAGTAGATTCCAAATAAAATGGATCATTAATGCCTTATTTGAATAAATCAGAGGCCAAATGGCACTCCTAGTAGAGAAAATTCACATACAGTAAAAACTTGACATAACATGGTTAGCATATGTGACAAAGATTGCTAATTGTTCAATAAGCTCCTTTTTTATCCCTCCTCGGCTCACGAATAGACTATATCTTCCTTGCTGGTAGGTGGGAGCATGAGTCAGTTCACAAAAGCAAAGTGAATGAAAGTGAGTATGGCACTTTCAGGCCAGGCACACAAAAACTCCCCATGCAATCCTGCGTGCTCTCCTTCTCTTTCCTTACCTAGAAGCCAGATGTAGAGGACCCAGTGGAGGAATCTGGGATCCTAGAGATGGTAGAGCCACTAGGCAAAAGCAGGCTGGGACGCCTCAACATATATTAAACTAAGACATGATCAAGAAATAAGGTTGTTAGTGACTTAAACCACATAATTTTAGATTTGTTTATTTTAGACAGCAAGGTCTGGTCTGACCAATGCAGCATTTAACATGAGTATACTTTAATCACCCTGCAATTGTTCATTTTCAATCCTCCTGATATCCTTATTCTCTACATTTCTTATACAAACCTTGTATATCTTCTTGGGTTCTCTTGACCACCATTTTCTTTCTCTCTCTTGATCAGGTCCCCATTTATATCAGGTCACCCCTCCACTTTTGGACTTGGATGAAATAACACATCAGAGTGAAAGGGAGGGAACCCTGGTGGCACAGTTGTTAAGAGCTACAGTTGCTAACCAAAAGGTCAGCAGTTTGAATCCCCCAAGAGCTCCTTGGAAACCCTATGGGGCAGTTCTACTCTGTCCTATAGAGTCACTATGAGTTGGAATCGACTCTACAGCAGCAGATCTGTTTTTTGTTTTTAGTGAAAGGGATCAGTCACCCTGAGAAGCACTGAGAGGTCAGATGATGCAACCCAGTAGCATAAAAAAAAACTTCCCATGGGGTCTGACCAATGGTTCACTTGAGATGGGAGGGAGCTGAGCAGACAAATTTCTTCTCTTTCTTTCTTCCAGGTATGGATACTTGCCACACTTCCAGAAAAGTTCTGTGTGTTGAGTGAATACACCTGCTAAGCAAACTTCAATATCTCTTAGTGACTCATTATGCGATGGTGACCAGTGTTGTAACACAATGCATTCAATTGCCTTGCATCTTCCATACAAAATGATAGTGCCTAAATCTTACCTTGGAGCCCTGGTGGCACAGTGGTTAAGAGCTACAGCTGCAAACCAAAAGGTCAGCAATTCAAATTCACCACCTGCTCATCGGAAACCATATGGGGCAGTTCTGCTCTGTCCTGTTGGGTTGCTATGAGTCAGAATTGACTCGATGGCAATGGGTTTTTTGTTTGTTTGTTTAATTTTACTTTGAGTCCCTGATGGAGCAAAAGATTAAGAACTTGAAATGATGAAGTTGGAATCCACCAAGAGGTGCCTCAGAATAGTGGTCTGGTAATCTGCTTTCAAAAGGTCACAGCCTTGAAAACCCTATGAAGCAGTTCTATTTTATACACAGAGGGTAGCCATGAGAATGAATCAATTAGATGACAAACTAACAATAACAACAATCCTTACCTTAGGCTTTGCTTTTTAAAGGGCTGAGCTAAGTCACAATATATGCATCATTATTTTCCAGGGACATGGTACCTTATGTTCTTTTCCTTCCCACCACCAAATTCTTATCAATATCCTATAATCACATTAAATTTTTTTAAAAACAGTAATTACAATCTTATGCTACAGTGGCAACAAAGCTGTAAACATAGGATTACTGAATTTCTGATGTTAGATTTTTTATAAAACATTAGTAGAAGATCAAGGAGCCCTGGTGACACAGCAGTTAAGTGCTCAGCCGCTAATCAAAAGGTAAGCAGTTTGAACCCACCAGCCTCTCTGCAGGAGAAAGATGTGGCAGTCTGTTTCCGTAAAGATATTCAGCCTTGGAAACCCTGTAGGGCACTTCTACTCTGTCCTACAAGATAGCTATGAGTCGAAATTGACTCCACAGCAGGGATTTTCGTTTCCGTTTTGGTGGAAGATCCTAATAATCACCAGAAGCAGGACGAAGAAGTTCAAAATTTAATCCCTGTCTTTATGAACCCAGTTTAGTAGGCTACAAAACATTGAAGAGATAATTGCAAACAGTGACATATGTGTTATGTTATAACCCAAACCCATTGCCGTCGAGTCGAATCTGACTCATAGAGACCCTAAAGAAATGTTATGTTATAGGTATATTAAATATGTCACTTATTATGGGTGGCAAGCAGAATAGATTGTTATAGAAGACTTTCCCTCATCTTTGAATTCATTTCAAAAGGTAAATAAAAAAAAAAACTAAACAGAAAGCCCGGGTTGGTTTTTAGAACAAATATTATAATTACGTATATAAACTATATACTTTATCTGATTATTCTTCCGACTGGTTTTTATTCTATTTACTTTTACTCAGCATACAGTCCTCATTTGAGTAGGTAACGCCTTTTAAGCCCAAACACTTAACCATCATTTCTGCCCTAGGGAAGGTTTGAAATGAGTTATCTTTTCTTAGCATGTAGTTGAACACAAGGAAAAAAATTAAAAAGTCTAGAATTAGATTTCATTATATTGCTTAAAAACCCTTAAGATCAGAATCAACTATATTCAAAATTTAAATGAGACATATTTCAAAGTCAAATATTGGTCCTTTAGGTTTTGTGCATGAGCTTTGTTCTCTTTCACCAATTCAGATGGTCAATAGCTTGCACCATATAAAACAGAAAGAAAATAATAATTCTGTGAAGTCTCTTATTTACCAGGAAACCTCCTGGGCATTTTACATATGGTTTCTCATTTAATCCTTACCACTTTCCTATAAGGTAGGTGTTTTTATTCCCATTTTCTAGAAAGAAAGCAGAGGCTCAGAAGTTTAAAAACTTTACATAAAATCTTTCAGCCAGTCAGTTTTTGGACCATAATTTAAACTTAGATTGGACATACAAGTCCACCTAGAAGTTTAAAATGATATATTAACATTTTCGGACTAAGGTATTTCTAAAAAAAAAAAAAAAACCTGCGGTATACTCATAATAAGTACCATTAAACCCATTGCTGGCAAGTCGATTCCAACTCATAGCTACCCTATAGGACAGGATAGAACTGCCCCACATGGTTTCCAAGGAGTGCCTAGTGGATTCAAACTGCCCACCTCTTGGTTAGCAGCAGTGGCTTTTAACCACTACACCACCAGGGTTTCCTAAGTACCATTAGGCATACCAAAATAATATTTTATTAAATAATATCTCTCTCAAAGAATTAGTTCAACTTTTTGAAAGCAAGCTTTAACTTAAGGCATTTCTTTCTCAGTAAAAAAAAAATCTGGCATACTTAATAAAGTAACAGATGCTATCTCAATGAACACAAAATATAAGGGCATTTTTCTTTCACTGGGCATTTGGCAACTTGTAAGGAAAATCAGGCAGCTGGGTCACAGCATAGTAAATCACTTGAAAGTCAAATATGCTCACCTCACACCATACGCTGAAACAAATTCCAGATGACTTAAATAGTTTAATATTTTTGAAAATCAAAGACAAGGAAGAAAATAATATTGGATATTTATTCAATAGTTCTGGTAAAAAAAATTATTTTCTATGCTTTGAATTTATAAAAGAAAACACAAAGTATCAACAAATGTTACCGTAACAATTGAAATATGAATTAAATAAATAAAAAGTTAAACTGCGACAATTTTTCAGCAAATGTAGCATTGGATTGATAACTTGATTATATTTATCTGTATAAAATATAAAATACTCAAACTTCCGAGCAGAAAAGTCGTGAAGAATATATCAGATAAATGGACTAGAGCTTAAACAGATAATTAACATATACAAGAAAAATAATTACCAAATGTTGAATTGAAAACGTTCATACTTTTTAGCAGCCAGAAAATGTAACTAAAACAAGTATCATTTGATATGTAAAACTGGAAAATATAAATAAATACCAAAAGTGCTGGTAAAAGTACAATAAATTCACTAACTATCCCATTCATTCATTCCTGATGACAACATAAATTGATAACAATTCTTCTAGAAAACAATTTGGTAAACCCCTTGTCAAAGATACTTCAATTATTTACAGTCCTGGGAAACTAGCCTAAGAAAATCAGGCAAAATATGAAAAAAGTTAAATATATGAAGGCACAGCATTACACTAAGGATAATTAGAAGCAACCCAACATCTAACAGTAGAAGAATGTTTTAATATTTTATTACAGATTCACTGAATAAGATAATATCTACTTGTTTTTCAAGTATTAATTGCAAAAACTTGAAGAATAAAAACGAATGCATAAATAAGTATTTCTGGAAGCACAATTCTATGGATCTAATTGCTATAAGCACATTTTGGTGGTCGTTATAAGTATACTTTTTAAAACCTTTCTAAATAACTGGAGTGGAATCCAATAAAAATCTAATAGTCATTGGATTCATGGATGCACTTTTAAAATTGCCTTCTTTTCCAAATTTTCTCTAATATGGTTTTTCCACATCCGTATATTTATAGAGAGATTAAGTATTGAAAATACATTAGAAGCCAACATGCCCAAGCACTGTGATAAAAAATAGCATTATCAAGATAAATCGATATCAGACAATAAAGGTCAAAACATAAACACTATAGGAAAATGACATATGGCTTTTTAACCAAATATCAATAACTAATATTTTATCAGGACTGCCTTTTATCAATTGACTCATTTACACTTGTAGGTTTTGACTTCAGTAAGACATACCATAATGTGAGCAAAGGAATTGTTGAAGTTAACGAACAAAGTTAGGTCAAACCTCTAAAATTCAGAAAACATCACTCTCAGGACAAGTGATACTAAACAGCATTGTGAAGCAAGCAATCACAGTCAAGTAATATCATAAATGTTGTGTTTACTGATACCATCTGGTATCTCGTAGGGCAGTGCACACCAACTTGGCAAGATGCGTGTTTCTTCAACAAAGGATTAAACCTGAAACTTGTTGCTGACGAGTCGATTTGAACTCATAGGGAAGTTAATTTAGCCATAAATAGAGAGATACAAAGAGAGCTAGATAAAAAGAAAAGTAAATGTCTTCTGTACATGAGTATTTCATACATATCTTCTCTCTCAGGTGTTTATAATTCTTTTCCGGGGCAGTCGGAATCGACTCGACGGCAGTGGATCTGGGTGGGTTAAGTTACTGGAGGAACAGCTCTTATTTCCTGGCCCCTCTATATGCATTCAGGATGTGCCAAGTTGAATTGCATTGAACCCGTTGATTCGTAAACAAAAGAGTGTAAGAAAGGATGGATGCTGGGTTTTGAAAATACGTATTTACCTTTAAGTAAAAAACAAACGTGTTCTAGAAGTCAAATGATATCTTTGAAATCTGGGAGTCGTCTGAGTCATTAGTATAGAGATCTGTCCTCTCTAGTCACTTTTTCTGCTCCTGTTGCCATTGGAAGAATAG
Source organism: Loxodonta africana (assembly GCF_030014295.1). Classification (NCBI taxonomy): domain Eukaryota; kingdom Metazoa; phylum Chordata; class Mammalia; order Proboscidea; family Elephantidae; genus Loxodonta; species Loxodonta africana. The sequence continues at coordinate 98,290,326 of NC_087343.1, read as the reverse complement.
CAGTAATAGCTGTCATTTATTGAGCCATGTGCCTCCACATGCCAGGCACTTTGCATCTGTTATCTCATTTATTTCTAAAAACAACCTTGTGAGGTCCGGACAATGGGTCCCGGAGGGCTATACGTGGCTCTCGAAACACGCTAGCAGCAACTCTTCCCCCTATCTGCTCGTAAGACTAATTGAGCTGGCTCTCAGAAATGTTGTGTGGAAACAATTTTTCAGAATTTATGGTCTATATAGTGATCTTCTCACACCTCCTCTGACAGGTGATCTAAGAAAACGTGCAAAAGCAGAAATGGGGAGGAGGTTGTTGTAGCAGAAAGGAAACAAGCCCGAACGTCAGTAGCCTTGGTGCTGTTTCTGGTTCTGTTGCTTAGAAGCTGGGTAATCTTAGTTAAATCATTTAAACTCTTTAATTCTCCAAGCCTCAGGGCCCTCATATTCACAAACCATAATGACCTTCATCTTAGTCAAGACTTTTTTATTGCAAGTAACAGAAAACAAATCAAACATGCTTAGGCAAAAAGTAAAAAGAATTATACAGGAATGTTGAAAATTTTTCTCAGTTTCCTAGTGCTGCCATAACACAAATTCCACAAGTGGATGGCTTTAAAGAACAGAAATTTATTTTTTCACAGCTAAGGAGGCAGGAAGTCTGAATTCACCGTGTGGCTCTAGGGGGAGGTAATTTTTGTCTATTTCAGCTTCTAGTTACCAGGGATCCTTGGCGTTCTTGGGCTTGTAGATTTATCTACTTCCTTCATCATCAAATAGCATCTGTATTCCCCCTGTGTCTGCGTACATGTTTTGGTCTATGCTGTTCTTTATATAACTCAATAGTGATTATGTTTAGGGTCTACCCTACACTGGGGTGACCTCAAATTATTTGTTGATTACATTACATTGCATTACATTCTGAAGATGACTATATTACATTAAATTACTTTACGGCTGCATATATACCAAAAAAACAACAAACCAAACTTGATGCTGTTGAGTCAATTCTGACTTACATCAATTCTACGGGATGGAGCAGAACTGTCCCATAGGGTTTCCAAGAAGAAACTGGTGGATTCAAACTGCTGACCTTTTGGTTAGCAGCCAAGTTCTTAACCACTGAGGAACCAGGGCTCCAGTCCTATGTTGTGTTGTTGTTACGTACCATCCAGTAGGTTCCGACTGAGAGCGACTCTGTACCACAAAATGAAACAGTGCCCGGTCCTGCGCTGTGCTTGCAATCATTGTTATGCTTGAGCCCGTTGTTGCAGCAACTGAGTCAATCCATCTTGTTGAGGGTCTTCCTCTTTTCCACTGACCCTGTACTTTACCAAGCATGATGTCCTTCCCAGGGACTGATCCCTCCTGACAACAAGGCCAAAGTATGTAAGACACAGCCTCACCATCTTTGCTTCTAAGGAGCATTCTGGTTGTACTTCTTCCAAGGCAGATTTGTTTGTTCTTTTGGCAATCCATGGTATATTCAATACTCTTCACCAACACCACAATTTAAAGGAGTCAATTCTTGTTCAGTCTTCCTTATTCAGTGTCCACCTTTCATGTGCATATGATGCAATTGAAAACACTATGGCTTGGGTCAGAAGCACCCTAGCCTTCAAGGTGACATCTTTGCTTTTCAACACTTTAAAGAGATCTCTGCAGCAGATTTGCCCAATGCAATGTGTCTTTTGCTTTCTTGACTGCTGCTTCTATGGATGTTGATTGTGGATCCAAGTAAGATGAAATCCTTGACAACTTCAAACTTTCCTCAATTTGTTTTGGTGTTGCTTATTGGTCCAGTTGTGAGGATTTTTGTTTTCTTTATGTTGTGGTGTAATACATACTGAAGGCTATGGTCTTTGATCTTCATCAGTAAGTGCTTTAAGTCCTCTTCACTTTCAGCAAGCAAGGTTGTGTCATCTGCATTACACAGGTTGTTGAGTATTCCTCCAATCCTGATGCCCTGTTCTTCTTCATATAGTCCAGTTTTTTGAGTTATTTGCTCAGTATACAGATCGAATAGGTACAGTGAAAGAATACAACCCTGACACACACATTTCCTGGCTTTAAACCACATAGTATCCCCTTGTTCTATCAGAACGATTGCCTCTTTATCTATGCACACGTTCCTCATGAGCACAATTTAGTGTTCTGGAATTCCCATTCTTCAATCTTATAGGCGTTAGAATGCCAACACATATTGTGTTGTTGTTTTTTGTTGTTAGGTGCAGTAGAATCAGTTCCAACTCATGGCTACCCCATGCACAACAGTACAACACACTGCCCTACCCTGTGCCATACTCCCAACCATTGCTATGTTTTAACCCATTGTTCCAGTCACTATGTCAATCCATCTCACTAATGATCTACCTCTATTTCACTGACCCTCTACTTTACCAAGCATGATGTCCTTTTCCAAGAACTGGTCCCTTCAGATAACATGTCCAAAGCATTTGAGACTAATTTTTGCCATCCTAACTTCTAAGGTACATTTTGGCTGTACTTCTTCTAAGACAGATTTGTTTGTTCTTCTGGCAGTCCATGGTACATTCACTAGTCTTTGCCAATACAATAATTCAAATACACTAGTTCTTCTGTCTTCCATATATTTGGGGGGGACACAATCAATAACAGAAGTGAAGCTGAATTTTCTCAAAATTTTAAACCAGAAACTGTAATGCTATCAGGAACCTGGATAACTCATTTTGAGGGCAGACACTCCAAAACCAGTCTGAAGGCCTAGATTTAAACTCTAACTTCACCACTTAATTGGTAATCACTTAAACACATGAGAGTTCAGTAATAGTACTTAATACAGTACGTGGCTCAAGGTAAGTAAACATTAATTAAATGATAGCTATTTTATCATTATTCTGTCATCAGGAATAATTTAATGATAATCGGTGACATATTCACCCTGCAGAGTTGTGTGAATATGTTTTGAAAACTGTTATGTATGCAGAGCAATACAGAGAAATTACAAAGAACTCAGGATCTGGAATGGTGAAGATTAAATTCAGTAGGTAGATAGATAACATTTAGGTTGGGTCCCAGTGGTTAATAAATATTCAATAAGTATTAGCTATAAAATTTTTATTTTATTATCTTATAAAAATCATGGAATTTTTGAGAATAAACAATTCTAGGTAAATGAAAGGGATACAAAACCTGAGAGGCATCAATTAGTGTGAAAACTACAATGAAAAAATTCACTTTAGTGGGAAAAAACCAATCTACCTTTAAACCCTAGTCTGCTCTTGTTGAATTTTCTCTTCCCTCCAAAGTTATCATGGATAAATAAATGACTAAAGTGGTTTAATTTAAATGACTTACTGTATATCCTAGTGCAGCATCCGCATTGCCTGGGAATTTGTAAGAGGGGATCGCTCTCACACTCTTTCCCAGACTTACTAGATCAGAAACTCTAAGGACCACCCCCCACCCCGACCCTACCCCAGCAGACTGTGTTTCAACAAGTTCTCCATGGGGCACTGAAGAACACTAAAGTCAGAGAACTACTGGTCTAGTAGTTCTCAGTTCTGGCTACATGTTTGAATCACCTGTGAAGCTTTAAAAAATGTTGATATTGGTGAATAAAAACCAATGAGGATGGGGTCAGGACCTTAATATTTATACATATTTTTTAAATATGACAAATGTTTCCCCCTTTAGCCAGAAAAAGAATCACAGCAATTGTCCCTACCACACAATCATGATGCCAAAGCCTGTGACCCATCACCTACGATGTCCTGAGGAGCACTAAAACACAGGCAGCATTGGTTTTAAACACCTCCAATCGGCACATTCTGGATACTTTGATACACTAAGATCTCCTCTTTCTCAGTCTCAGGGTACTACTAAAGAAACCAGTTATCCTCTAAGGAAACCAGTTCTTAGAGCCTTCATTTCTATAGATAGTAATCTCAATCAACCAAGAGAATTTATTTTTCCAAAAAAAGTAAAAGGAACATATATTTAAAGCCTAGGACTGAAAATAGGAGGGTAAAGTTTTAGACATTAACCAAGTGAAGCGCAAGAGCATAAGGATTGGGGTAGGGGTGGCGTATGGGGGGAATCCCTTTCCACTGTTTCTTTTTAATGTCAGCCTTTTTTTTTTCAAGTGCAATAAAAAAAAGAGCGTTGATCATTTCTTGCAGTGACTGGTTTACCTTAATGAATACTAATCCATTTCAATCCTTTATGGCAACTCCCAAAATTAACCGAAACTAACCATATCATTATGAGAACGGCCATTCAGCACCAGCAAAGGTGCTAATTGGTATATTTAGTAGCATGAAAACATAACTTTCAAGGATATTTGGAGGCAGAAATATGGAAGTGCATTGATACTACGGCCTCGAATGATAACATTTCTATTACTTAGTGCAACAAAAATAAAGCCATTTTAGTAGAATCATGTCAAAAGACCCACGTCTTCTGCTTTGAAAACAAATGTATTGGCTTCCTGTCAACATTTCCTGGGTTTAACAGCAGGAGGTCATTACCCTTTGACAATGTTCAGCTACACAGATATTATCTCCAATTAACAGGTTTCAACTACGATTTCTCTTTTATTGAAAAAAGGTGTTATTTTTAAAAATAAATACAAAAGTTATTCAGTCCTCTTGTCTCATTGACTAGGGTTGGGGTAATTACATTTACTCCTATAAACACACAGACACACATATACATCCAAATTGAATAGAGTACTTTTAATGTCTTCGAACCCTTTTTAAAGCATGGTAGACAAATATTCTAATCTTAGGCAGTTTGAAATGACAGCTTACTCATCAAAAAAAAAAAAAAAGTAGTAAAATAAAACATTTCCCATGTTGATATAGCCAAGACATTCTGAGCATTTCAAATTTCCAAAATAAAGTAAGTACAAATGAAACATTTATCAATTTTAATGCATTATGTTTTCTGTCTCATTTCAGAAGGTATTATGGTAATAATTCTGGATGATGGCCAGGAGCTCAGAGTAGAATTTTTAACACCCTCTCAATAGACACATTTATAGCTTTTAACTATACAGAGCACTGGTCTTATCAGCACAGAGCAGAGAAATGATTAAAATATTCTAGGGGAACTCAAACTTCGTTGTCCTTAGGTGGAAATGAGGCATCATTCTGGGCTGAAACCTCCAATTATATAAGATAGGAAGTCACAGAAAGACATCAGATTTGTACACTGACAGTCTACATGGCAGATGGTAGTGTCTGGCAATGCCTTTTTTATAACAGAAAATATTATTATAAAAATATCCACAGAAGACATTTTTAGTTCCTTGACTTAATATGGGGAAAAATTAGATTTCTATAGAAATTAGAGGTTTAATACTCAATAGTATGAGACAGTAATTTTCTTTGAAATCTATGCATTAAGTATTCTGTCATTTCTTAGAAAACTTTTTATAGTCGGAAATCATCTGGTATTTTCATCTGTCTCTGTGTGTGTGTGTGTCTTCCTTTTTAACCATCTATTTAAATTCAACCTAAATGTATATGTTTTTACACAACAGTTAAATAACATTGTAGTGTGCTGTAAATCACATTTTAGCCTTCTCCTTTGTTATTACAAAAGAATAGTCTTTATCTTAAATGGGATATTTCCTTATAGATGAAGCTTCTTGAAGGTAGAATTCTCCTGAGAACTGCACTTTTGAGTGGCATGTTCTTAAGCATATTGAATTATGTGTCAGTACAATTAGCATATTTTCCTGGATTGTAAAAAGTAACAATAGCTGACAGCTGAATATGTAGGGAAATGGTCTGTAAAACTATCTAAGAACTAATAAATCCAGACCCTGTGTGGAACAAGCAGGAGTACCTGAGTTTTTGTGATCCTGTTTTGAAAATGAATGGAAGAGCTTTAGACTCCCAGGCGGTTAGACCATTCCTATCTCATACTCAGACACCATGTTCAGTTTTTATCGTTTGGGGACCAAAGGAAGCCCAGAGGGTGGCTGAAAGAGAGGAAACAGAAATGGATATATCGTTGCCTGATTTTGGCAAAGTACATAAGATGTATCAATATAGCAATGGAAATGTCCCCAGAGATTTTCAAAGAATCTTACTAGTTGGAAAAAGGCCTCTGTGTTTTCAGAAATGTTATATTGCAGCAGTGTGTATTCTCAAACTACCAAAGAGCTGAGTCTGGTCCCACGTCATCAGAACAAGCCTGGAAAGGTGGACAGCCAGAGTCATTCCATAAGTAGGACACAGATTTGGAACATACAAATTTCACTTGTTAAGTAGAAAAGCAATACAGGCAAAATTGTCACAGCCAACAAAGCATTACTTTGGAGAATTTTATGAGGTTGAGAACGCTCCTTTAATTATGTAAACTGGAAGGGCATTTAAAGGAGTTGACGGGGTCTTAGTGTACTCCGTGGGACAGTGTGTTGTCTTCATTCCCTGTTTCTGTCTTGTTATTTTGATATACTTGTTTAATTTCAAATTAAAATGATAGGTATGAAAATGCCTGAGGTCATTCCTATAGCTTTTCCTTGTCCTAAACCTCATCTTTGTAGATGAAGATTATTGAAAGTTGAAGGGTTTTCATTTATGGATGAAATTTTGGAGTTAAATTATGTTAGACCCAAGTCCTGAAATTTTGAAACTAAAGGAGAAGGACCTAAGCAGTTTCATTACTGAGAATATATATTATTTAGTGTGTAACACACACATACACCCATATACAAATTTACATGTGTATACATATTGTATATAAGTAAATGGAAACCCTGATGGTGTAGTCGTTAAGTGCTAACCAAAGTGTTGGCATTTCGAATCCACCAGCTGCTCCTTGGAAACTCTATGAGGCAGTTCTACTCTGTCCTATAGGGTCGCTATGAGTCAGAATCCACTCGATGGCACTGTGGTTTGGTTATATAAGTAAATATACATATATACATTTATATAAATGTATGCATATCACTATATACTTACGTATGGAAACGCTGGTGTCTTAGTGGTGACGAGCAATGGCTGCTAATCAAAAAAGTCAGCAGTTCGAATCCACCAGGTGCTCTTTGGGAACCTTATGGGGCAGTTCTACTCTGACCTTTAGGGTCACTATGAGTCGGAATCAACTCGATGGCAATGGGTTTATACATATCACACTCTCGTCATCTTTCTATCGGTAGCCTTAGCATAGGGAAAGAACACCGCAGTTTGATTTCAAGATATCTTACTACTTTTACTACTGTCTCTGTAACTTTAACCTTCAGTATTCGTTGCAATACACCGGAGCTTAATCTTCCAGACTTTCAAGTGTAAACCTGATAAATCCCTGTGGTTTAGCGAATCCATGGGAAAGTCCAGACATTCCCATCTTTATAGTCAGTATCAACAACATACGTGGAGTAGATTATATACATCTTTTTATTTTGAACCAAAAACGTACACCCCAAAATCCCACTTGTAACTTAATTTCCATCACCCTTATACAGTCTCAACAACTATTTGATGTGGCAAAAATATTTTCACAATAACAACAACACTGGATATACTTAATTTATTTGTATTTGTGCCGCAATGCCTTACCTTTAGAGACAATGTAGCATAATACGAAAAGCATCTGTGAAGTCCAGAGCCTCAAAACACCCCATGTTTATAACTGAGTTCCACTATTAGGAAGACATAAGCCTCTATTGGAGATACTCTTTTATAGTTCAGACACATTTGGTAAGTCTAATTTTTTAAGTCCTTAACACTTTGGACAGAAAGTCTTAAACATTCCAGAATAATAGAAGAAAAGGGTCAAGAAATATTTGGCTGAGGGGAATAAGTTGTGGCACCACAAACAAACATTTGGAATATGTTTCAAGAAATCAGTTAAATGAGTGGCTACCCATGGAACGCAGTTTCTAAGGTACCATACTTATGCTGTACTTTCCCCTGTCCTAAAGTTGCTAAAGACTATCCTCAAAGATCACTCTGTTGTTGCTGTTAGGTACAGTCTAGTCGGCTCTGACTCATAGTGACTCCGTGTACAATGTAACGGAACACTGCCCAGTCCTGCACCACCCTCAAAATTGTTGTTATGCTTGAGCACATTGTTGCAGCCACTGTGTCAATCCATCTCGTTGAGAGTCTTCCTCTTTTTCACTGACCCTCTATTTACTAAGCATGAGGTCCTTCTGCAAGGACTGTTCCCTTTTCATAACATGTTCAAAGTATGTGAGATGAGATCTTGCCATTCTTGCTTCTAAGGAGCATTCTGGCTGTACTTCTTCCAAGACAGATTTGTTCATTCTTTTGGCAGTCCATGGTATATTCAATATTCTTTGCCAACACCATATTTCAAAGGCCTCAATTCTTCTTAGGTCTTCTTTATTTACTGTCCAGCTTTCACATGCATATGAAGTGACTGAAAATATCATGGCTTGGGTCAAGTGCACCTTAGTCTTCAAACTGGCATCTTTCCTTTTTAACAATTGAAAGAGGTCATTTGCAGTAGATTTGTCCAATGCAGTGAGCCTTTTGATTTCCTGGCTGCTGCTCCCATTGTGTTGATTGTGGATCCAAGTAAAATGAAATTCTTGACACCTTCAATATTTTCTCTGTTTATCGTGATGTTGTGTATTGGTCCAGTTAGGCGGATTTTTATTTTCTTTATGTAAAAGTACAATCCATACTGAAGGCTGTGTCTTTGATATTCGACAGCAAGTGCTTCAGGTCTCCCTTGCTTTCAGCAAGCAGGGTGGTGTCATCTGCATAATGCATGTTGTTAGTGAGTCTTCCTCCAATTCTTCATATAGTATAGCTTCTCAGATTATTTGCTCAGAATACAGATTGAATGAGTGTGGTGAAATAATACAACACTGAGGCACACATTTCCTGATTTAAACCATGCAGTATCCCCTAGTTCTGTTCAAACAACTGCCTCTTTGTCTATGTGCAGGTTCCTCACGAGCACAGTTAAGTGTTCTGGAATTCCCATTCTTCACAATGTTATCCATAATTTATTATGATCCACACAATTGAGTGCCTTTGCATGGCCAATAAAATACAGGTAAACATCTTTCTGGCATTCTCTGCTTTCAGCCAGGATCCATCTGACATCAGCAGTAATATCCCTGATTCCATATCCTCTTCTGAATTCTGCTTAAATTTCTGGTAGCTCCCTGTTGATGTACTGCTGCAACTGCTTTTGAATGATCTTCAGCAAAATTTTACTTGTGTGTGATGTTAATGATATTGTTTGATAATTTCTGCATTCTATTGGCTCACCTTTCTTTGGAATGGGCACAATTCCAGTCAAAAAAAAAAAAAAAATTTTTTTTTCCCCCAGTCAGTTGGCCAGATAGCTCTCTTCTAAATTTTTAGCATATACAAGTAAGCACCTCCAGTGCTTCATTCTTTTGCTGAAACATCTCAGTTGATATTCCATCAGTTCCTGGAGTCTTGTTTTTTCACCAGTGCCTTCAGTGCAGCTTGGGCTTCTTCCTTCAGCACCATCAGATCTTGATTACATGCTACCTCCTGAAATGGTTGAATATCTACCAATCTTTTTGTTACAGTGACTCTGTATATTCCTTCCATCTTCTTTTGATGCTTCTGCATAGTTCAGTATTTTCCCCCATAGAATTCAATATTGCAACTCAAGGCTTGGATTTTTTCTTCAGAAAAACGTCCACTCTGCCTAATGTCAATTATCTTTTGGGATAGCTTAACTCTGGAATGATCGTTCACTGACATTCATGTATCATTTATTCCTCACTTTAACTAAGATTTATTAAAACCAAAAAACCAGACCCAGTGCCTTCAAGTCGATTCAGACTCATAACAACCCTATAGGACAGAGTAGAACTGCCCCATAGAGTTTCCAAGGAGTGCCTGGCGGATTCAAACTGCTGACCCTTTGGTTAGCAGCTGTAGCACTTAACCACTACTCCACCAGGGTTTCTGCAAATTTATTGAGGCATCTTCAATTTATGAGTCATAGTGTTGGACACCAGGAATAACACAGTAATCACCTACAAGGAGACAATAATGTACAGATTAAAGTGGATCTGTAGAATAAATAATTCAATTCAAAGTTGGGTTATTTCTGATATTAATAATCTATATTACATTGGGTCATTTCTGAAGATCATGGACATCTTGACTAACTCCTAATGGCCAACCCTCCATCGTTTTCCTGGAGGTATTCAAGGAAGCACCAGACGGATGTAATTTTCCAAATGTTTTTGTTTAGTAATAATGTTCAAATAGACTATCCAGCCTGGCCTCAGTGGCCTGGACCCATGTCTGTAGCAGCCAATCAGTTGTTTACTGAGAATGTCATGTTCAATGCACTTTGTGATTGGGATACAAAGAAACATTAAACACATTCCCGGTTTGAATTACAGCTAACAGACAAAGAAAAACACACATGGTTAAGTAAATGTCAGCTAAGTTCTTCAGTTGTAAACTTTCTATTACTAGTAAGCCATTATAGAGTTTAGTCTTGGATCTATAATATTAATAATTTAGAGTTAGAATAATTTTGGGATAATTGGTGAATGAATAAATGCTTCATAATAGAGCACAAGTACTCTTAAAACATCGGGAAGCATAAATATATGATTATATACTTAATTCATTTTAATGATGCCATCCTTCTCATAAATATCAAAGTTTAAATATTCAGTTGTTCATCATACTTTTGCAATGCAATTGAAGGTAGTAATGATATATTTGTGTGTGTGTATATATATCTACATATATACATTTATCATATATATAAATAGAAACAGATAGAGAAATGACTACAAATTCACTATAATTCCAAATTCAGAAAGAAATGGGAAATGCCACAATGCAATATTCCCTTTCTACACTCAAACATTGAAACTGTACCAAATTCCACCTCTTTATGAAATTTCTAAAATCCATCTGTTCCATGATGAAATACGCATTTTACCCCAGTTTTATTATATCAAGTACCTCATTTCTTAGATCATAAGCTCCTTGAATGCAGGGCTATGTTAGACAAAATTATGAAATATATAAAATTGGCCCTTCTACTTTCCCTCCCCTTATCTTTATCTGCCTAAGTGGTGCTTGCATCTACTGTCCTGATTCCTGGTGCTTTCACGTTTCCTTGAAGCTTTCCAAAAGCGGACTCATCCCCCTTCCAGGCCCATGTCCTCCAGTTTTAAGTGTGGCTGCCTCTTTGTTCACATAATCTTCTCATCAAATCCATTAATCATGTCTCAATTAAGAATTTTATCCAGTTTATTACACAAACTACAGTAAAATGTTAATAACTAAAAAAAGTAATCAGTTCCTAGAGGTATCTGTATTTTAAATATTGACAATTTCTCAATAAATACAGTATTAATTTAGCACTGGCTTGACACTGGCTGTGTAGCTTGGCTGAGCGCGACACAAAAAATTGGTAACATTGCCCCTTATCTTGAAGATTTTAACATTGTTTTGGTTGCAGGTAGGAGGAGATGATGCAAATATGAAACACTTTGAGTAACATAGCTAGTCTCTGATTCTAATTTAATTGGAATTCTCAGTTGGAAGCAGTCAGGGTGGGATGGAGTCAGAAAAGATCTGAACCATTAACAGGTCCTTGAGAAATGCCCTGAATTTGAAAAAGATAGAACCAGTGATCAATGTAGTTTCGAAAGCTGGAAAAAGCATAAACAAAGTCATAGAGATTGGAAACAAAATGGCCTTTTTGAGGGACACTGGAAAACTGGACTAATTGCATAGGATATCTGTCTAGCCAGCCACATCAGCAGATTCAGCCCTAGGGAAAAAGGGGGTGGTGGTTATATCTGTCAGGAGAGTGTACCATACAGTAGTGAAAAATAAACTCAGGTAGGTTGGATAGTGTATTAGTTTTCTATTGCTACTCTCCTTTCTGGAGGCTCTAGGACAGGATCATTTGCCTTGTCTTTTCAGCTTTTAGAGGCTGTCCACATTCTTTGGACCCCCAAAGATGTCCATGTCCTAATTCCCAGAACCTGTGAATATGATAATCTACAAAGCAAAAGAGGTTTAGCACATGTGATTAGATTGAAGACCTTGATATAGGGATATTATCCTGAATTATTCAGATAGGTCCCATCTAATCACATGGGTCCTTGAAATCAGAGAACCTCTTAGCTGTGGTCAGAGGGAGGTATGACTATGATAGAATGGTCAGAGAGATGAAATATCTCTGGCTTTGAAGATGGAGGAAGGGTGCATGAGTATAAGAATGTGGGAGGCCTCTAGAAACTGGAAAAACCAAAAAAATGTATTTTCCTCTAGACCATCCAGAAAAGAACACAACCCCATCACACACCTTGGTCTTAACCCAGTAATACAGAAGTACAAGATAATAAATGTGTCTCATTTTAAGTCATAGAAAACTAATAAGGATATTAGATGCTCCAATAAATGAATATTATCTACCTGAGCAGGTTCTTTCTGCTCTGCAGCCAGTCAGCAGGGATGCATAATCAATGTTGTTCCACCATACCATGGGAAAGCAATGCTGACGACAACAAGGCTGAAAACTATCCATAAATACTTCAAGTCTCTTTGCCAGAAGAGCTGGTGTGTTCTGTTGTTTTATCCATACCTGTGAAGAACAACCTGTCCCTGTCTTTCCATCTGCTGCTTATGAGAAAATTAAACCTGTTTTTCCTCATTGAGTACATTTTCAGCCTCTGTTTATATTAATATGGCTTGTCTCTCTTTCAATTCATCATCGCACTAATAAATTATAAGCCACCGAAGGAGATATTGTATCTATATCACTTTTAAGATCATTTCTTGACTGCCATTTCTCCTAAAAAAAAAAAAAAAATTCGAATGCTATTTACAAAAATAATCATGCACATGACATGTGGTTACGTTTTACCTGAACCATTTCCTAGTTCTATTATAAACCTTTGTTTTTCCTTTGCTTTTCAACATGGCATATGTGCCTTTTTTTTTGTACTCTGGTAAAGCAACTTGACAGTTGGTAGCTGTCTGGCTGTTTATACAACATATGTACCACTTAATACACAGGTCTCAGTGATACAGTCCCCAAAGTCGGTCCAACTGGGATTAAAGTCAACAAATAAAGCTTTGCAGGGAATGCCTTTACTGGGGGAGAGTTAAATATTTGAAAGGTGTTTAGCAGTTAAGATTTAGGCCTAATGTCATAAGAATTTACGGGGTCAGCATTTCCCCAGCACAGCACATTCTCCTGATTTCACATAGGAGCTCCATATGTTAGGAAATCACCTTTTTAATTAGATCTCTGTAGCCTCATTCTAAGTTACCACTGTCACAAGTCTTGGATAAAATCCTATTCTCAGGAAACCTTTCAGTAAACAGTTAGCTGAAGGTTCTTACAAAAAGATATTGAGACAGATTCTCCCAGATTGCAAGTGATTTTAAATTAGCTTCTCTGGAAAGTGGTGGGTGTGGTGTTATTTCAACAACCTCAGATGCTACCTGGGCCTTTTCCCCAGGGAAAGCAAGATGTGTTCAGTAGTTTGAATTCCTAAAAGTAGAATTGATCAGAGAGTTCTGTGGCCTATTTCAGCCTACCTGTGCTTAGTTGCAGGGGAAAACACAGAAATCCCCAACCTGTTGTGGATATCAGACCTCCTGAAGTATGAGTCCATCTGATAGGGAAAGAAAGGCCCCTGAAAACTTAGAAATGTCCTTCAAGAAGGGAGAGGAAATTAAATGAAACACTTCTATATGACAAACTATTCGTACCAAGTCAAACAGATTATCAGATATCATTCTTCTAAACATCAAGGGAAAGGGGTGATGTATGCTTATAATGTGTTGTTAGGTGCTGTTGAATCAGTTCTGACTTGTAGCAGCCCTACGTACAACAGTATAAAACACTGCCCAGTCCTGTGCCATTCTTACAATCATTGCTATGTTTGAGTACATTGTTGCAGCCACTGTGTCAATTCACAGTGGGGCTTTCTTTTCTTCTCTGACCCTCCACTTTACCAAGCAGGATGTCCTTCTCTGTGACTGGTTCTTCCTGATAATACTTTCAAAGTACATGAGAGGAAATCTCACCATTCTTGCTTATAAGGAGCATTCTGGCTTTACTTCTTCCGAGACAGATTTGTTCATTCTTCTGGCAGTCCGTGATATATTCAATATTCTTCACAGTTCAAAGGCATCAGTTCTTCTTTGGTCTTCCTTATTCATTGTCCAGCTTTCTCATGCATCTGAGGCAGTTGAGAATATCATGGCTTGGGTCAGGCACACCTTAGCCCTCAAAGTAACATCTTTGCTTTTTAACACTTTAAAGAGGTCTCCTGCTGCAGATTTGCCCAATACAGTACATTCTTTTATTTCTTGACTGTTGGTTCCATGGGCATGGATTGTGGATCCAAGTTAAATGAACCTTGACGACATCAATATTTTCTCCACTTATCATAATGTTGTTTATTGGTCCAGTTGTGAGGATTTTTGTTTTCTTTATGTTGAGGTGTAATCCATATTGAAGGCTATAGTCTTTGATCTTCATCAATAAGCACTTCAAATCCTCTTTCCTTTCAGCCAGCAAGATTGTGTAATCTGCCTATCACAGGTTGTTAATGAGTCTTCCTCTAATCCTGAAACTGTATTCTTCCTCATATAATACAGCTTCTCTGATTACTTGCTAAACACACAAATTGAATAAGCATGGTGAAGGCATACAAACCTGAGGCTCACCTTTCCTGATTTTAGACCATGCAGTATCCCTTTGCCTTGTTCTGTTGGAAGGGCCGCCTCTTGGTCTGTGTACAGGTTCCTCGTGAACACAATTAAGTGTTCTGGAATTCCCAGTCTTCGAAATGTTATCTATAATTTTTTATGAACCACAGAGTGGAATTCCTTTACACATTCAGTACCTCACAGGTAAACATCTTCAAATACCAGCAAGGTCACTCATGGTGGACAGGTTGCAGCTGAGCTTCCAGACTAAGACAGACTGGAAAGAAGATCCTGGCAGTCTGCTTCTGAAAAAATTGGCCAGTGAAAATCTTTTGAATAGCAGAGGAACATTGTCTGATACAGTGCCTGAAGATGAGCCCCTCAGTTGAAAGGCACTAAAATATGACTAGGGAAAAGCTGTATCCTCAAAGTAGAGTCGACCTTAATGATGTCGATGGAGTAAACCTTTCCAGGCCTTCCTTTGCTGATGTGGCATGACTCAAAATGAGAAGAAACACCTGGAAACATCCATTAGTAATCTCAACATGGAATTACGAAGTACAAATCTTGGAAAACTGGAAATCGTCAAAATGAAATGGAGCACCTAAGGATTGATATCCTAGGCATCAGTGAGCTGAAATGGTCTGCTATTGGCCATTTTGAATAGGACAATCATATGGTTTACTATGCTGGGAATGATAAATTGAAGAGGGATGACATGGCATTCATCAAAAAGAACATTTCAAGATCTACCCTGAAGTACAAGGCTATCAGTGGTAAGACGACATCCATAGGCCTGCAAGGAAAACCAGTTAATACAACTAATTTATGCACCAACCACTAATGCCAAAAATGGAAAAATTGAATATGTTTACCAACTTCTGCAGTCTGAAATTGATCATACATACAATCAAGATGCATTGGTAATTACTGCTGATTGGAATGCAAATAATTCCAATTAGAAACAAATAGAAGGATCAGTAGCTGGAAAGTATGGCCTTGGTGATAGAAAGGACACCAAAAGAGATCACATGATAGAATTTTGCAAGACCGATGACTTGTTCATTGCAAATACATTTTCCATAACATAAATATAAATAGCTACTATACATGTATACTTATAGTATACATATATATGTATACTATACATTTTTTTGTATTTTTTTACTATACATGTAGACATCACTGGATGGAATATACAGGAATCAAATTAACTACTTCTGTGGAAAAAGACAATGAGGAAGCTTAATATTATCAGTGAGACTAAGGCCAGGAGTGGTCTGTGGAATTTCTCATATGCGAGTTACAGTTGAAGCTGAAGAAAATTAAAACAAGTCCAAGAGAGCCAAAATACAGCCTTTGGTATATCTCACCTGAATTTAGAGATCGTCTCAAAAATAGATTTGACACATTGAAGACCAAAGGAGTTGTAGGATGAAGTCAAGGACATCATACATGAAGAAAGCAAAAGGCCATTAAAAAGAAAGAAAAGACCAATATGAATGCCAGAAGAGACTATGAAACTTGTCCTTGAACATAGAGCTGCTAAAGGGAACGGAAAAAATAGTGAAATAAAAGGACTAAATATTTTTCTCTAGGGATAAAGTTTATAAATGGGTAAGCTGACATCTAAACTCAAGCACTGTGAATTTTAACATGTAAGTTTTTGCCAGCATGGAGTTTTTTCCCAAACTGCATTACTGTATATTTTGGCACACTAATGAAATTTTTAATAAAGGCTTTACATTTACCACTAGAATGAGTTCCAATATGTTTTGGACACACTAGCTTTCTTTCTGCATTTCTTCCAGAGTCTTTAATTTTTCAATTTCTATTATGAATCCCCAAAAGGAAAAATAATTTCCACACTTATTTCCAAATGAAGTCCTTTTTATCCCCCTAAGAACACTTATCAATAATTTTTGGAGCACCAGTGTTCTAAAGAATGAAGTTTGGGAAGGCTGAGTTAGAGCGAAATTGCACATATTTATTTAATACCAGTGTGATACACAGAGGACAACATTTACTAAAGTAATTCATGCATGCACACACACGCACACACACATATATATATGGAAACCCTGGTGGCATAGTGGTTAAGAGCTACAGCTGCTAACCAAGAGTTCAGCAGTTTGAATCCACCAGGCACTCTTTGGAAACTCTATGGGGCAGTTCTCCTCTATCCTATAGGGTAGCTATGAGTTGGAATCAGCTTGACAGCAATGGGTTATGGGATATATATATATATTATATATATATATATATAATATATATATATATATAACCAAAAACCTTTTTGTTCTGTACTAAAAATATCTGTTCTGTAAAATATCGTACACACCTCAGCTAATCAATACATACTCTGGCTCCTTACTATCCTTATGAGAAGTTTCTGAGAGGAAAACAAATGTAAGGAGGATTTACTAACTTGTTCAAGTTCACATAGTGAGTCTATAGTTGAGTTAAGGTTCTATCTTCTGCTTCCGCTTTATTCTTATAGTCACTGGGCAACCCTCTGTAGAGTATTCAAGTTAATGTGTGGGACTGGAAGCTGAGGAGTAGAGAAAGAAAACAGTATTTAACTACAGATAAAGTTACTTTTTTTTTCTCTTTCAAGAGAGAGAAAAACAAAAATATTGTGTAAAACTACCACTTGAAAAAAATAATTTTAATTTTTTAATTTTTTTATTGTGCTCTAAGTGAAAGTTTATGGTTCAAGTTAGCTTCTTATGCAAAAGTTTATACACACATGGTTACGTGACCCTAGCTGCTCTCCTTATGACAGCACCGTCGTCCTTTCCACCCGGAATTTCCCATGTGCATTGAACCAGCTCCTGTCCCTTTTTGCCTTCTCAACTTACCTCCAGACAGGAGCTGCCCGTTTAGTCTCGTGTATCAAAAAAAAAAAAAAAAAAATTTTTTTTTTTTTCATCTGCTTGAGCTAAGAAGCACTCTCTTCATCAGTATCATTTTATGTATTTTAGCCCAGTCTAATCTTTGTCTGAAGAATTGGCTTGGGGAATGGTTTCAGTTCTGGGCTAACAAAGAGTCTGGGGGCCATGTCTTCCTGGGTCCCTCCAGTCTCAGGCAGACCCTTAAGTCTGCTCATTTACTAGAATTTGAGTTCTGCACCCCACTTTTCTCCTGCTCCGTCAGGGACTCTCTCTTCCCTGTCGGGGCAGTCATTGGTGGTAGCCAAGCACCGTCTAGTTCTTCTGGTCTCAGGCTGATGAAGTCCTGGTTTATGTGGCTCTTTCTCTCTCTTGGGCTAATATTTTCCTTGTGTCTTTGGTGTTATTCCTTCTCCTTTGCTCCAGGTGGGTTTGCACCAATTGATGCATCTTAGATGGCTGCTCGGTAGCTTTAAAGACATCAGGCACCACTCACCAAAGTGGGATGCAGAACATTTTCTTAAGAAACTTTGTTATGCCAGTTTACCTAGGAGTCTGCTGAAACCATGGTCCCCAGACCGCCTTCCTGCTACTATGTCCCTCAAAGTGTTTGGTTGTTTTCAGGAAACTTCTTAGCTTTTGGGTTAATCCATTTGTGCTCACTCTCTTGTGTATTGTGTGTTGTCCTTACCTCCACCTAAGATAATTCTTGTCAATAATCTAGTTAGTGAATATCACTCTCACTCTCTCCCAACCCTCAGAACCATCAAAGAATGTTCTCTTCTATGTTTGAACCTTTTCTTGAGTTCTTATAATAGTGGTCTCATGCAATATTTGGCCTTTTGTGACTAATTTCACTCAACATAATGCCTTCCAGACTCATCCACGTTATGAGATGTTTTGTGGATTCATGGTTGTTCTTTATCGTTGCATAGTATTCCATTGTGTGAATATACTGTAATTTGTTTATCCATTCATCCACTGATGGGCATCTAGGTTGTTTCCATCTTTTCGATATTCTGAAGAGTGGTGTAATGAGCATACTTGTGCATATATCTATTTGTGTGAGGGCTCTTATTTCTCTAGGATATATGCCAAGGATTTGGATTGCTGGATCATATGGTACTTCTATTTCTAGCTTTTTAAGGAAGTGCCAAATCAATTTCCAAAGTGGTTGTACCATTTTACATTCCCACCAGCAGTGTATAAGGGTTCCAGTCTCTCCACAACCTCTCCAACATTTATTATTTTGTGTTTTTACAATTAATGCCAGTCTTGTTTGGGTGAGATGGTATCTCGTTGTAGTTTTGATTTGCATTTTTCTAATGGCTAATGATGAAACCCTGGTGGCGTAGTGGTTAAGAGCTATGGCTGGTCTGCAGTTTGAATCCACCAGGCACTCCTTGGAAACCCTATAGGGCAGTTCTACTCTGTCCTCCTATACGGTAGCTATGAGTCAGAATCCACTTGACGGCAGTGGGTTGGTTTGTTTGTTTTTTTAATGGCTAATGATCATGAGCATTTCCTCTTGTATCTGTTAGCTTCTTGAATGTCTTCTTTGGAGAAGTGTCTGTTCATATCCTTTGCCCATTTTATAATTGGGTTATTTGTCTTTTTGTTGTTGAGGTTTTGTAGTATCTTGTAGATTTTAGAGATTAGACACTAATCGGATTAGTCCTGGTCAAAACTTTTTTCCCAGTCTGTAGGTTGTCGTTTTACTCTTTTGTTGAAGTCTTTGGATGAGCGTGTTTGATTTTTAGGAGCTCTCAGTTATCTATTTTCTCTTCTGATATTTGTGCATTGCTGGTAATATTCTGTATTCTGCTTATGCCATGTATCAAGACTCCTAACATTGTCCCTATGTTTTCTCCCATGATCTTTATGATTTTAGATTTTATATTTAGGTCTTTGATCCATTTTGAGTTAGTTTTTGTGCATGGTGTGAGGTATGGGTCTTGTTTCATTTTCTTGCAGATGGATATCCAGCTATGCCAGAACCATTGTTAAAAAGACTGTCTTTTCTGCATTTAACCGATTTTGGGCCTTCGTCAAATATCAACTGCTCATATGTGGGTGGATTTATGTCTGGATTCTCAATTCTGTTCCACTGGTCTATGTATCTGTTGTTGTACCAGTACCAGGCTGTTTTGATGACTGTGGCGGTATAAAAGTTTCTAAAATCAGGTAGAATGAGGCCTCCCACTTTGTTCTTCTTTTTCAGTAATGCTTTGCTTATCCGGGGCCCCTTCCCTTTCCATATGAGGTTGGTGATTTGTTTCTTCACCTCATTAAAAAATGCCGTTGGAATTTGGATTGGGATTGCATTGTATCTATAGATAGCTTTGGGTAGAATAGACGTTTTCACTATGTTGAGTGTTCCTATCCATGAACAAGGTATGTTTTTCCACTTACATAGGTCTTTTTTGGTTTCTTACAGTAGTGTCTTGTAGTTTTCTTTGTATAGGTCTTTTATGTTTCTGGTTAGATTTATTTCTAAGTATTTTATCTTCTTGGGATCTACTGCAAATGGTATTGATTTAGTGATTTCCTCTTCAAACTCCTCTTTGTTGGCCTGTAGGAATCCAACTGATTTTTGTATGTTTATCTTGCATCCCAATACCTGACCAAAATCTTCTATTAGTTCTAGTAGTTTTCTTGTGGATTCTTTAGTGTTTTCTGTGTATAAGATCATATCATCTGCAAATAGAGATAACTTCTTTCTTCCAAATTTGGATGTCTTTATTTATTTATTTATTTTTCTAGTCTAATTGCTCTGGCTAGGCCCTCCAGCAATGTTGAATAAGAGTAGTGATAAAGGGCATTCTTATCTGGTTACTGTTCTCAAGGGGAATGCTTTCATACTCTCTCCATTTAGGGATGATGTTGGCTGTTGGCTTTGTATAAATGCCCTTTATTATGTTGAGGAATTTTCCTTCCATTCCTATTTTCCTGGGAGTTTTTATCATGACTCGGTGTTGGACTTTGTCAAATCCCTTTTCTGCATCAATTGATAAAATCAGGTGATTCTTGTCTTTTGTTTTATTTACGTGGTAGATTACATTAATTGTTTTTCTACTGTTGAACCAACCCTACACACCTGACATGAATCCCACTTGGTCATAGTGAATTATTTTTTTGATATGTTGTTGAATTCTACTGGCTAGAACTTTGTTGAGAATTTTTCTATGTTCATGAGGAATATTGGTCTGTAATTTTCTTTTTCTGTGGTGTCTTTTCTTGGTTTTAGCATCAGGATTATGCTGGCTTCAATGCTCTGAAATACCTTTTTTAGTAGTGATGTTAACTCTTCTCTGAAAGTTTGGTAGGATTCTCCAGTGAAACTGTCAGGGCCTGGGCTTTTTTGTGTTGGGAGTTTTCTATTTACGTTTTTGATCTCTTCTTTTGTTATAGGTTTATTTAGTTATTCTGCCTGTGTTAGTTTAGGTAGATACTGTGTTTCTAGAAATTTGCCCATTTCCTTTAGGTTTTCATATTTGTTAGAGTACAGATTTTCATTGTATTTTGTTATGATTCTTTTAACTTCAGTTGGATCTGTTGTGATATCACCCATCTCATTTCTTTTTCAGATTATTTGCTTCCTCTTCTATTTTTCTTTTGTCGGTTTGGCCAATGGTTTATCTATGTTGATGGTCTTTTTCAAAGAACCAGCTTTTGGTCTTGTTAACTCTTTGAATTGCTTTTCCATTGTCTATTTCATTTAATTCTGCTCTAATTTTTATTATTTGCTTTCTTCTGGTGCCTGAGGGCTTCTTTTGCTGCTCTCTATTTGTTGAGTTATAGGGTTAATGTTTTGATTTTGGCCCTTTCTTCTTTTTGAATGTGTGCATTTACTGGTATAAATTGACCTCTGAGCACTGTTTTTGCTGTCTCCCAAAGATTCTGGTAGAATGTGTTTTCATTCTCATTTGGTTCTGTGAACTTCTTTATTCCACCCTAATTCCTTCTATAACCCACTAGTTTTTGAGCAAGGTGTTCTTCAGTTTCCATGTGTTTGATTTTTTTTTTCCCTCCTTTCTTTTTCTGTTATTGATTTCTACTTTTATGGCGTTATGGTCAGAAAAGATGCTTTGTATGCTTTGGATTCTGTTAAGCCTTAGTTTATGGCCTAATATGTGGTCTATTCTGGAGAATGTTCCATGTGCACTGGAAAAGAAAGTATACTTGGCTGCTGTTGGGTGGAGTGTTTTGTATAAGTCTGTGAGACCAAGTTGGTTGATTGTGGCATTTCAATCTTCTGTGTCTTTATTGAGCTTCTTTCTGAATGTTCTGTCCTTTACAAAAAGCAGTGCGTTGAAGTCTCCTACTATTATCTTGGCACTGTCTATCTCTCTTTTCAATGCTGTTAGAGTTTGTTTTACGTATTTTGGAGCCCTGTCATTGGGTGCATGAATATTTATTATGGTTATGTCCTCAGGGCATATCGACCCTTAAATCATTATATAGTGTCCTTCCTTATCCTTTGTGGTGAATTTTACTTTAAAATCTATTTTGTCAGAGATTGATAGTGCCACTCCTACTCTTTTTTGATTGTTGTTCATTTGATATATTTTTTTATCCATCCTTTGAGTTTTAATTTGTTTGTGTCTTTAAGTCTAAGATGTCTCTCATGTAGGCAGGATATAGATAAAAAAATCTATAGATAGATCATGTTTTTTCATCCATTCTGCCACCCTCCCTTTATTGGTTCATTTAGTCCATTTACATTCAGCATAATTATGGATAGGTATGAGTTTTTTTTTTTTTTTTATGCTGTCATTTTGATGTCTTTTTTTGTGTGTTGTTGACAGTTTCTTTGTTCCACTAATTTTCTGTGCTGAGTCATTTTTCTTTATGTATTTCCTTTTCATTTTTTTCA
This sequence comes from Loxodonta africana, assembly GCF_030014295.1. NCBI lineage: Eukaryota > Metazoa > Chordata > Mammalia > Proboscidea > Elephantidae > Loxodonta > Loxodonta africana. The sequence continues at coordinate 98,267,911 of NC_087343.1, read as the reverse complement.
TTGTTGCTGGTTTTGTATTTGCTAAGTCTTTATGGTTTTCTTAAAACATTATAATATGTCTTGGTGACTTTCTTTTGGGATCTACCTTGTGTGGGGTTCAATGAGCACCTTGGATAGATGTCTTCTCCTCTTTCTTGATATCGGGGAGGTTTTCTACCAACAAATCTTCAACAAATCTCTCTGTATTTTCTGTTATTCTCCCCCCCTCCCCACATTCTGGTATGCCAATCACTCATAGGTTATTCCTCTTGACAGTGTCCCACATAATTCTTAAGTTTTCTTCATTTTTTAAAATTCTTTTATCTTATTTTTCTTCAAATAAGTTGGTGTAAAGTGTTTTCAATCTCATTAATTCTGACTTCCATTGCTCAGTTCTGCTCCTATGACTTTCTATTGAGTGGTCTAATTCTGAAATTTTATTGTTAATCTTCTGGATTTCTGTTTGCTGTCTCTCTATTATTTCTTTCAGCCTGTTAAATTTGTCATTGTGTTCTTCTATAATCTTTTTAAGTTCCTCTATTGCTTTGTCTGTGTGTTTCTTGGCTCATTCTGCATTTTGTCTGATCTCTTAAAGAGTTCTGTGTATTAATCTTTAATATTCTACTCTGATATTTCCAGGAAGCTCTCTTCATCTGGAAGATTTCTTGATTCTTTGTTTTGGGAGCTTACTGAAGCCATTGTGGCCTACTTCTTTATGTGATTCGATATTGACCATTGTCTCTGAGCCATCAATAAATTCTTTATTTATTTATGTTTGCTTACTGTGTCCTAGCTTCTTACTTTGTTTTGTTTTAATATGCTTAAATAGACTGCTTGTGTGAGCTAGTTTGATTATTGTCATCTTTGAAGTTCTAATGTCCTGTCACCAGGTGGTTAGATTTGTTACTAAGTATGTGAGCCCAGGAATCCATTTACTTTTCTTGTTTGGATTCAGCTCAGGTTTTCAGATAGTTTGTCACCAAGTGTGTGGTGCAGGCTTTTACCTACAGTCCTGGATGGGCAGGGGTGATTGGAGTAGGCACAGGTATCTGGTTGCAGTCGGGGGTCACACACTGAGCAAGGCATGGCTGCCTTTGAGTGTCTGGCAGGAAAGCATGTCCCCATTCCCTGGACTGCATAGGTGGATAGGTTTCATGCCCAGACTATGGGTACCCAGTGCTGTTGGCTGTAAGGACTGGGAGGCACCACTTACTCCTGGACACCTGTTGCAGGTGGCTAGGTGTCATGGGTGGAGCCACCAGTCCTCAGGCCCCTGATGTGGGTAGGTGATGGCCTTGCTTAATGGGCAGAGTGGTGTCAAATATCACAAGCCTACCACTCCACCATATAGCTGATACATTAAAGTTAGGCTTCAGGTATATACTCTGTTGTACTGTGCTAATGAAGGCCTATGCCACTGGAACATGCCCACACAGGGGTGAAAGGGGTGAAAGGCATTCAAAGTCAATGGACCCATTATGCCTACGCCTAGGCAAAGGAGCTGTACCTTCCCTGAGTTCCTGGCTTAGGGGAGATGGCAGAATTTTTTTTTTTTCCTGTTTGTTAATTTGTTCCTTCTTCCAGGCCAGGAGAATGGCTCAGGGCACATGAAGGTCCCTACTTCTGGCCCAGGGGAAGTGGCAGTTGGCAATTGCTGAAGCCAGCCTGGGACCCAGTGCAGAGCTGGGAGGAGCAGGGTGAGAGGTTCTTCCCAAATAGGGTGTTTTTTGATCTGTGTGGTAGGTTAGGTACATGTAACTATCTTTTGTCAATTGAGAGCCACTTCTCACTGGTTCTTGAGGGTTGAGGAAACTTTTCGCTGCTCAGTCTCTCCTGATGTGGAAAACACATCCCGAATGCCTCTGCTTGCCTCACTGCACTCGCCAGCTGATCTGGCCTGCAGGGTGCCAGCTCCCACTGGGTCAGGTCTGGCAACTCCTTGCTGTTTCTGAATCTGTCCACTCCCCTGCCACTCAGTCTGATTCTTCAGCTTTGCCTTTGATGTTCAGGGCTCCTAGACTGTCATATATAATGATTCACTTGTTTTTTCAGGTCTTTGTTGTAAGAGGGACCACTAGAACCATCTAACTACTCTGTCTTCTTGGCCCTGCCTCTCTTCTTCATTTAAAATTAATTAAAATTCTCTGCATTTCAATTAATATAGATGCTTTTTTTTTTTTTCAGTTTTGGAAGTTTACTACAACTGTCACATAGTCATCATGGTGACTGAGCTCTTATTTTAATTGAGTTTTGCTTCTGTAGAAATAAAAATGTAAACTTATCACACTCTAAGAGATAATAAGAGTTCAAACTCTAGATAGTACAATGATATTCTCCAAAACAGATCTTTTCCTTTTAAGCACCAGATCAATAAATGACCTTTTTGATCAGAGAACAAACCAAAGCCTCCTCTATATTTTGCTTGTTACTTTCATTTTTTTTTCCCCAAGAAGAGATGGAGCCACTTAAGTGGCAGACCACAAAAGCACTGTGACACTTTCATCCTAGTAAAGAGTTCAAAAAGTAAATAAAACTTTTTGAAACTTATACTTGAGAACAAAGCTAGTACTCAGTAACTCAGTATCCCTTTGGGGTGAGAGGTTTATTCAGACCATCAAGAATGAGCATCTTCATCTAGACATACAAGTGATCTAAATAGCATTCATGGTGCTTTAAACAGTCTTTTTGAAATAAAAAGTAGAGCAAACTACAAAAGTATAAATTTCAAGTTTTCCTACATCATTCCTACTTTGTAGATCATCTGGGCAGGACGGGGGTGTGAGGGCATCCCATATCAATCAGATGTGAAAGAAAGGATTGGTCCACATGGCCATGGTGCAGGAACAGACTAATGAGAACCAAGCAGCATGCCTCTCCTCTTCAATTAGCTTTCTGCTGGATTTTCACAGGAATCCATTGGGTGAGCAGCCTCTGTGGGTGTTTGCCCCCAGCAGATCCTTATCTTCTCTTAATCTATTGAAATAGGGACCAGTAAAAGGCAGTGTAAATGGCAAAAAGGGAAAAGGAATGAGGCTGTTATATATGGGAGGGATTGATGCACACCTTGTCAGCCAAACTGGATATTTTGGTGTAAGCTGATTGGTGAAGAAAAAGAACAAAACAAAAAACTTCAATGTTGTCTTTTTCATTTAAAAAGTGATTTGGGTATTCAGTACATAATGGGATTTTTGGTATAGGTTTTGCTATATATAGTCTTAACAACAATAACAAAATAAATAAAATTATATATATTAAGAAATACTATTTTTTGAATGTATTTTAAATGTGAGGGGAAAGGGCAAAACCTCTCTCCACCTCCAGCCACTAACATATTGACAAAATAAAAAAGCATCTACTCAATGGATTCTTTGGTTTGTATCTATATTATTAAATATAAAAAGCTTCTTTCTGGGAATGCAGTCAAGTTCAAATTCCACATTTTGATCACCTGTTATGTATTTCTTCTTGGCCATAAGGAGATTCAATACCTGTTTTTCTCCTCCAATCACAGTTAAACACACCCAAAGATTTAGCACAAAATTCTAGCTGGAGAGAAAAAAATGCTTAGATATTTGTACAGAAAATGTGCCCTGAGGAAAAAGCCACTATAATGTCAGAACTAAAAACGGGCAATTTTGCATTCGAGCATTTCTTACTGGAAATGTTAATTGCAAAATGTGCCAACTAAGATTTGCTAGGTTGTTACCAGCCTGAGTATATCTCATTTGCTCCTTTGCCTTGCTCTCACCCCACTCTGTAGTCTGAATGAGTGATGCTCTTCTTGAATTACTGCTCTTTCCAAATTATGTTTCTTCTACTTTCCTTGCTTTACTAGTTCTCAGCTTTCAGTCTCCATTGTTCCCCTTGTCTGGTACTCCTTCTGGAATTCTAGCTTTATAAAATGCTATAGTGAAGAGTTGCAGGATTTTTTTCCTCTACTTGTATACTGCCAAGGGACTCTTTTTGAAGACCTTACTTTTACCATCAAGAACTAGGGAAGCAGACCCCGTGGCCTTATGGGATTTAATTAGAGTTCACCAAGTTAGAATTTCCAAGCTCTCAAAGACCTAATTTAAATACAAGTTCACTCACTTTTTCTACTATTTCTTAGGCCCTTATTAAAATTTCAGGTTATTAGAGGGAACATCCTGCCTTTTACAATACACAGAAAATAAGCCTGGGATATGCAGAATCTCAAACATTCTCCAGGTAGAAAAGCAAAATCCTGCCAACTGCTAGGAAAATAACCATAATTAGCTTATAAATTATTGAAACGACCGTTGTCAAATTTTGTTGATCACGATCAATTACATTTATGTGAGTGGCATCAGTCTTATGAGACAGTTAACCATTGGTAGTGGATTAGTAGAGAAAAGACATAATTTAACATATTTGGGGTCAGTTGCCATAATATTATCTTGTATAAAAATTATTATTATTATGATTATTCTTAACTCTCGATGGTTCCTTTTGGTAAGTTGTCAGTCAGAGGCTTTATTAAAAACTGATGAGGCATCATATCAATTTATAAACAAATTTTTTTGTCAGTAAAAGCTCTGTTATACATGGATATGATAATAGGAGAAGCATATATAGCACAATTTCTGATTTACAACATTGCAATTGTATGAGAAAAAAATGCTATCTTTTCTTGCCCTTTCCATTCTATATTAAAAATTTTGTCTTAATTAGACCTTCTAACCAGAGAATTGAATTGACTATGAAGTAGAGAAAATACATTTTCTTTAGTGTTTCTGCATCAAAATAAGAGAATATATTTTCTTGTTTAGCTGTATAAGCTGTGATTAAATCTTTAGTCTTTGAAAACGTCTATTAGTTGCTCTGGAATCTGTCTCACGATTGTTCCTTTGTAGAAAAACAATTTCCTTAGTAGAAAAACAAGGTAATCGAGATTTTTGCTGTTGATTAAACCAGGGGACAAGACAACAAGCAACACCATCAGGACCCGAGATAATTGAGCAAAGTCCGGATCTGTCTTGCGACCAAACCAGGAGGGCGATAAGAGACCTGCTAGACGTCAACAATAGGTCACTTCGTCATTATGTGCACCTCAAAGAAGCATCGACATTCCTGGAAATCTCTAAACCCTGACCCTCTCTATAAAACCCTCCAGTCAGCCCTTTTGGGGCAGACAGAATTTGGGGAACCCTCCATCTCTTGAACACGGTATCCAGTAAAGCCCTCTTGATGCTTACCTAGTCCTGTCTCAGGATTGGCTTTGCGGCACATGGCTCGAATCCGCTATTTGCGGTAACTACACTGTAGCGTCAAAAATTGAACAACTAACTACATGGGCATCCACAGGATTTTGGCATGAAGAAAGACAGGGCTGCAATGGAAGGTGCCACCAAGTCTGCACATAAATACAAATAAGGGGCAGAAAGAAAAGCAAACAGGTTGCTTCAAGAGCATTTAATTTTTAAAGCCCCCTTTTTTAAAGATCATTTGAGCCAAATAGAAGAAACTCCTAGTGGGAAAAGAGATTAAAAGAAAATGAAAGTATTGTCACTGCAATTTGATTTGAGGATGAAATTTTCAGAACACTTGAACATCTCTTTGTGTTTGTTTGTTTGTTTTCCCCCATCAGAAAGAACACTTCTCTGTGAAGTAACTGAGAGCTCTGCTACAGCTATTGTTTTCAAATATTTCTTAGCTGACTTCCTGTAGTCTTATCATATAATTAGCTCATTAACTTTTTCAAAGTTAACCTTTGCTCTGGCTTTAACAACATGGTTGAAGACCTGGGTTTATTCAGAGAGCTAACCTGTGAGATTTGGAGAGAAATTAGGTCATCTATAGACTTTGGATTTTATATAACTTACATGCTTTTAGTAGGTACTTCACCAGCTAGTATTTTATTCATTTCATTCCTAAGGAAAATACAGCTGTAGAAGTGCAAATATGAAATCTCTTAAGGCAGTTTACACTCTAAGTCAAGTCTTATTTTAAACCTGATTATTTTTTGACATGACTGCACAGAAAAATAGTAGTTTTCATTTTACAAAAGCACATTAACTTTCAGTTACAACATTACAAGACTAGTTTGTTGGTATAAATTCACATGAAGTTCCTAAGAAGAGCTGTTTTTCATAATTTAAAATTTTAAAGTTACGGTTTATAATGTTCACCCTGGAGCAGGAAGGGAAAATCTGTTTCATCAGAAGATGTGTTAAAAATTCTTTCCTCTTGCATTCCACCAAAAGATCATGCTTAAGCACTTCCATTCAATGTAATATATTTTTCAGGTTTGCCTCATTATTTAATGAAATACAAAATCAGTTTTCAAAGGCAACCGCCCCATTCTCCCAGTCCTCCAAAAAACTTGTCATTTCATGACAAACATAGATTTCCTGAGAGATGGAAAACATTCACTGTGAAAATTGCTATATTTATCCTTGAGACATATTTGGTAAAATTCACTAATTTGCCCAGTGCATAATTTCAGTATGTTCATGGAAAAACAAACTGTCTTTACTGATGGCTTTAAAACAGAATCCCTCTGCTCTCAGAGTTCGGTGGAAGGAAGTGCTATGTAAATACTAAGGATGCAGTCTGATCTTCCTAGGCAGTGGGAAGGAAAATGTTCATTTTGGTGACACACACACACATACACACACATGATTTTTTAGGAAAGGCCTTTATAAGATAGTTGTAAAAATAATGAAAACATTAATTTACAAGCACACTTTAAAGTCAGAGAACAAGACCGTATGTAAGTACGAGGCTTACTTTTCTAAATCGTACAGTTCTTACGCTATTTGACTCTCAAATGTTTTCTGAAGATTCCAGTTGCATTTATTTGGTTTCACTTTGACGTTGCAAACTTTTTCTCAATAATGTGCTAAAAATCAAGAGATGTCTATCTTTGGTTCCCTCTGACATCATTTTTAGTTGGATATAAGCTAATTTATGAAAAGGAAATTAGTTTCCCAAATGTGAAGGTAAGTATAGACTTCCAGCTTAGGATGCACTCTCGGTCTCCTGTCCTGAAAGAGTTCTTTCACCTCAAATTCATGACATAATTGCCTTTTGTTCACTATAAAGTTAAGAGCTATTTAACATTTTATTTGATTTAAAATCGACTTAGATTTTTTCTTTTTTCTTTTTTTGTGTATTGTGGTATGTGTACAGGTAACAGAACATTTGCCATTTCTACAATCTTCACATACCCAGTTCAGTGACATTATGTTCATCACATTGTTCAACCATCACTGTGAGTTGGTGACGTACAAGTCTCTGAATAATTGTGTAACTGGTTTCCCAAACAAAATTATTAAAAAAACACACAAAATACACATAATTTCACCACTTTTTCTACTTATAATTCCAGCATCTAAAGAGGAGAGGGAGTCTCTGGGTGGCGCAAGCAGTTAAGCGCTCCACTACTAATGAAAAAGTTCAGTGGTTCAAACCAAGACCTGGTGATCTACTTTCAAAAGGTCATAGCCTTGAAAACCTAATAGAGCAGTTCAGCTCTGCATACGTGGGATGGCCATGACTCGGAAATGACTTAACAGCAACCCACACCAACAAAGAGGAGGCAGGCAGTAGCCAAAATGAGTAATGTCACAGCCATAAACCCATAGTTTAACTCCCTGCATGCCAAAATGGTAGTGAACTAACTAAAGGTAGTCACAACTTAACTCACATACATTTTGGGGCACCCTTGCCTTTTTTTTTTGCCTTAGTAGAAAATCCATTCTATCCTACATATCTGCTTCTTTTGAGTAGGGTATATGGATTTATATAATTCTTAATATATCTATGACCAATTGAGAAAACAATTTTTAAAATATCAATCTATAAACTAAGAAGCATAAAATTGAAAAAATCTTTAAAAACCTCATAAAACTGGAGCGGGGGATAATTGTTGGATAGAGAAAGATCTAAAAGGTTTCCTGCATTTTTAAGATTCTTTTAAAATATTCTATTTAACTAAAAGCCCCAGGGAAAACCCAGGAAAAGTCCAGAGCCCAAGGATGAAATCACAAGAGTTTCAATTGGATTTTGACTAACTGGGAGTGCAGGTTTAAAGTAGGATGTTTAGAGTTCATGATACTGCAAGTTATGGTAGGTGAAACATTACGAGGAGTACCATGAAAGGAATGATACTCAAAATATATCTCAGTTGTACCATTTCTCCATGCCTATTCTAATTCTTTCTCTCTTCATTTTACTTCTGGGTTACTGTAACAATCTCTTGCATAAAAGTTCTTTGTTTTAGAAAAAGAACTAGAAGCTACAGAAACAACTAGTTTTAAGGCCTCCTGCATCCCTTCTCTCTCAAATACATTCTATTTATCTTTGACCACCAATATGTGAGACCTGTGATTAAATATGCTCTTTTAAAAATCTTGATTTAACACTTCATGATAGGTCAAAATGATTAGACCAAGACCAGCATTGTTTTTACCTAGTAATTAGGTAGACAAAGGAAAAAAAAAAAGTGAGCCAATCTTTTTCTTGTAGTTAACTTCTACTTTTACTATTAGTATCATCTTCAGTATGAAATTTCTTCAAATAGTTTTTTTAATTTGCAAGTTGGAAACAGGTTAGTTGGGTTGGTAGTAGTCTTTGGGGGGTTAGATTAGATAAACCAGAAGACATAATACATAAATCTACTTAATTGAATGCATTTGAGCTTCAATAAGTAGCCAAAAATGAAAAATCAATGAACAGTTGAGGGTGCCCTAAGGTGTGGAGCATCCCCCCTACCCTCGGAATACATTGGTTACAGAGAGTCACAAATGACTCTCTAGCCTGCCCCAGAGTGTCTGTCAGTGCTAATTTTTATATTAAACATCAATAAACTTTAATTGGCATACAAATTAAATTGTAGAGAAGTTATACCTTCATCTAGCACTTCATTATACTGTATTGGGTATTTCCCCGGAGTTAATACACTCCCTACTAGCTGAAGACAACAGCTGTATAACACTGCCAGACAAATTTTCTTAAAACCCTACTAAATATGAGCCAGTCTTTCAAGTATATGCATTATGATCTATCATGGATTTCCTGAACAAATCTATTTTATTATGTCTGACTTTCAGAGTTTTGATATCATCTGGTTTTACTTTTCTCTTTGTTTTGTCTCAATTATGCCTAAACACGGAAGCTCTGATTCCCTGTCCCCCTTCTCCACCATAAGCTATGGTCTGATCACACAGCTTTTTTTAAAACAATCACTATAGGCTCTGTAAACTCACTATGTGTATCCAATTTTTACTGCCACTAGGATAAAATCTCAGACAGCTCCCATAGCTTTTCCAGTCACTTTCAGATAATTGAAAAATCCAGTCCATTCTAATAACCCATAACTTCATGCCAGTCCAATATATTTTACTAACTCCAAACTACAATTCAATATAAAACTTCTCCTCTCTCCCAACTAGGGCCTTGGAAACCTGGAATGGGGAAGAGGAATTAAGAATAAAGAGCTTAGACTTGTATTGGTGGTACCCTCTGGATGGCTATTGAATCATTGTTATTTTCTCTTTTATTGGATTCTTTTGTGTATTCCACAGAGATGCTTCTGCTTGGTCTTCCAACTGTTGCTCTCATGATGCTGGAACTGACGCCACTTACAACTCCCCCCGGCCTCTATGTTCAGGTAGTCCTACCCTCTGGTAAGATAGCTGCACACTTCTATGCAATTCTCTTGAGTGGAATTTTCTTTAAGGAAACACAAGGCTGGGTACCTTCTGTGATGTCCACATCTGGTCCCCAAGAATCATCCACCTTGCCACCTCCAAACTCTGGAGCTGAGTTGTGTGCCCAAGCAATTACTTCTCTTTGTTAAGTCAGGAGGAAGGGGCAGCTCCAGCCACAGCCTCTGTTCTTTTGAACTGAGAAGCCTTTTGTGTTCTACAAGCTGCCCAATGTGTGATACTTTCTTACGGCAGCTCTAGGAAACAAAAATGGACTGAAACATACCAACAACATTCATGAAGATGGAACAGACCAGGAAACTTTTTTCTGTTATACTTGGGTCACCATGAGTCAGAGCCAAATCAACGGTAACAACAAGGAAAGTAATACACCTGTCTTTCTGTCCTGAAAGAGATGAAGAACCCAAAGCACACATAAAACTCTCTCTAAAGAAATCTCTCCCCACCCCAATCTTTTCAAATGCTTCCAGCATAGGTTAGATGTGCATGGCGGGGCAATGCTAGAACTAGTTTTTCTGTCTCTTAGCATGTGTTGGAGGGATAACTAAGCACCTCATTTTAGGATGAGGAAATGCCTGACAGCTATTACAGTTATGGTATTTGAAGCCTCAAATAAAACTGAAAGACAATCACTTTAACATCATGTTTTAGGAGAAAAGAACAAGGTGAATGTATAATTCAGAACCAGGAATCTCTGGTTCTTCTCTGTTCCACAGGTAACATAATAATCCAGTTTAACAAATGTATAAGATTCACACACACACACACAAACAAAAATTGAGAGATTTGTCTGAAAGGAGAGGTTGGTCCTACAAGCTGAATATAAGCACCGTAGAGTTTTACTGCAATATTATTTTTAAAAACATTATATTCCCCATCACACATTTGTAATCACTTCAAACCTTGAGAATGATAAAATTTGCTGTAGGGTCATTTCTATTAGTGACTCTATTATAATGTGCTAGAATTGGCTGGTCCCACTGGATTTACATAACTGCATTTGATTCAAAAATTACAGAATTTCACAATAAAGAAATCATAATTCTGTATAACTTCCATTAAGAATATAATGAAGCAAAATATTTCGTGAAGCTCCTATGTAACAAAAATAATGATATAGTCAACAGGACAGCATAACATCTTCTAATGTAGTTTTTCAATTGAACATATATAATCTAGCTGAAGGAAAGTATAAAGTGGGAAAAGTACCCGTGAAATAATTTAGATAGGTCAATATGAACACTTCCTTAAGAACATTCTTTTGAGGAAACTATCCCTATCATTCAAGTCTAATTCTTAATAAAGCAGAAAGTGAGTTGGAAATCATCTGACTTGATTCTACAAGAACCAGTTAGTGAATCTGAATAATACTGGCATAGATATGATAATCAAGTCTGGATCTATTAATGATACTGCCATGAGAAGCATATAAATATAAAAATAAAAGGACAAGAATAGAGCCCTGAGGGACCACACATTTTACAGTAACTGTTTCTGATGAGCTTCTACCCAATATAGTATGCTGTGTCTGCTGACAAAGATAATTACATTTCAAACCAATTTAATACTGTCTCAGAAATTCCAGCTCACATTTCTGGAAGATCTTACAGTATATCATTGTCTACTGTGTCAAAGGTGAGTGATAGATCTAACTTTAGAAGTAGGCATCCATTCATTCCCACCCACTCTCACATATCATTGAAGATAAACAAGTAGTCCCTGGTAACTTATGGGTACCCAAAATTCATGTTGGAATTTTATCAGATATTAATTACAGATAATTGTGTCTTCAGGCAAAATACCAAATATGTTTCTAGTATTTTTGTTCCTAAACAAGAACAGAAACAGAAAATCTGTTACAGAATCCATTGTCCACATAGCTGATAATTCTTAAATGTCTGTTCAAGGAATACCATAAATTTTGATAGAGAAGCAAAAGGTCAAGCAAAAAGTGTGTTAATAGGTTATAGTATCCCCCTTTCTGTCACACATTATATTTTGCCTTAATGTCTCAAGCGCGAGCAGGGTCAAATAAGTCTATAAAATGTAATAGATAAAAAGCAAGACAATAAAACTAGGTATAACAAAGATTTCCAAAAAATCAAAAACAAAAAATGCAGAGTGTCTCGTGTACTGTAAAGACTTGTTTTGTTTTTACGTTTTTTAGAAGTGTATACGACTTTGTATATGTAGTTGGTATCAATAAATCTAAGGCCATAAGTTCAGGTGTGTGAATATAAAGTCATTTCATTGTTTCCTTTGAACCAGTAATTTATATTCCTTCATCCCATGGAAATGTGAGTAAGTCAACTCTCTTACTTCTGTAGTATTTCCCCCAAGTTGACTCCAAGCAGCCCACAGTCCTCAGTTCTCAGTTGGCTACCCACAGTCAACATCAGCTATCATGATGACAAGCTATGTCCCCATCCTTGTAATCCCTTCAGTTTTGTCAATTCTGCTATGTGAGCAACCTTCTCAGTGCCTGGTATCCAGTTTACAGGGAGATGCCTAGAATCCTGCTAATTTTGGAGCCTACATATCTTTCTTCCTGTCTCAAGTCTCTGGGAATATTTTTAGGCTGAGCGACATCCACTTATTTTTCTGTTTAAATCTTCCGGGATACCTAGTTTACTCTCCATGGACGTGGGTTTTGTTAACTGAAAGTCAGGAACGGAAATATATTTTTAAGAGTAAGCTGAGTTATTATTACAAAATACCCAAAGATACAGTTGCTCAAACAATAGAAACTTCATATAACATCCATAGATAAGAGATCTAGTACTGATAGGAGATATCTACCACCTTCAACTTGGGGCTCCCTGTTTTGGGGTCAAGATGCTCAAGTTCTCATTATCTCATCATCTCCTTATCAGTGGAAAGGAGGAAGAGACTAATGGGAGCATATGTATACAGGCAGTTCCTGGTTACAAACATCCAACTTAGGTACAACCGGTTTATGAACCAACCCCTATAAAGCTTATTATATTAAAAATTTGAGGTACAAACAATGGTTCATAATAACAGTGCTATTATGCCATGTGCATCAAAACATTATTATTATTATTATTATTACTGTATTATTATGTTAAAGATGTTTTAGTGTATCTGGAAGTGCTTCTTTAATGTTTTTTGGTACATAGAAATGTACACTATATACTATGTACTAAGAAAAGCATTTAAGGAAACGTATCTAACTCTTCTGACTTATGTACAAATTCGACTTAAAGATAGACTTAGGAATAAAACTCATTTTTAATCTGGGAGTGCTTGTACTCCCTTTCAGGAGCATGAGTTGGAATCAGGACCAGCTTCATAGACATTTAACCAGTGCAGTTGCTCAGGGCCCCATGCTCAGAAAGTGGTCCCATGCTTGTACTATAATACTTTGCAGTCACCATCTTGAAATTCCTAATAATTGCATGGCTGAATTTGTGTTTTATAAGAAAAATTCAGTGGGAAAATGGGGGATTTGCCAGGGGCTTGTAGCCTTGGTTCATGCTCAATCCCACCTACCACCACCTCTCCACCTACTTGGCACAGGCTGTTGGCCACCTGCTCTCCTGCCTCCACTCGGTGACTGCTGATGTCCTCCACACCCGTTATGGGCCTGAGTGTGCTCCTGGGAAAGGGTCCCAGGCACCTGTGAGGGTCTCTACTCACCCAGCAATTATCACAGAGTCTGAGGGAGCACGACCTGTAATAGCAAATAAAAACCACCATAACATGTGAAGAGAAGGATCGCTGTAGAAAGGAAAAGCTTCTTTCCCACTTTATGAACAAGGGGGCACAGAGATATACTTCTTCTACATCCCAATGCCACAGCAAGCTTTAAAGAAGTTCAGAAAATGTGGTTTCCAGCTGGGCGTCCACGGGTCTGGCTAAAATTCAAGAGTTCTATTGTATAAAAAAAAAGGAAGACAGATGTTGATAGATAGGCACCAGTATCTACCCCAGGGAGTTTCTTTTTTTCATTTTTAAAAAACGTACATTTATTTTGGTCTATATGGATAATTTGGTTTGGTTTTTGGTTATGGATAATAGTAGTATTAGTAGTAATACTAAAACCCTAGAAGCAGAATTAGTCTTTATCTATAGCAAACATACATTTGCTGTCAAAGTTTCTATTTGCAGTGGAGATAAGGGGAGTTGGTGGAGCTACCAAGATGATCTTTGACTGTAACTTTCTCCCCACACCTCTCCCAAAGTCTTCAGACCTACCGCCCTTTGGATATTTCTACCACTGCTGATATGAGCTACAATATATTCAACAGACTGTATGTCAATTCTTGTATGAACAGCTTTGTGTATATTTATTCATTTATTTATGTATGTTTTAATCATCGCAATAATTATTGGAGAACATTTCAAGAAATTTTCCACACACACGCACACAAATTGTATTGGAGGAAGAGAAAGGAAATTGTATCCTCATAGGTTCTAGAAGAGGCTGAGGCAACCAAATCTATAAGCCTACTTGAAATAATTTTGGAATTATTATTTTTTCTTAAAACAGCATGTGAATTTTTTACTTCTGTAATCATTTTAACATAAAACAATATTTTAAATTACTCACCAATTAAATTATGTTGATTTCTTCCCCCCCCTGTTTCCACATTGATTTTAAAACTGGTGATCAAGGATAATGCACCAGGTTTGTCTCATGGTTTCATCACATTCACAAGCCATTACCATATCCCTTAGTGTTTGAAAAGTATAAAGGTATGAATTCTATACCTGTTTTAGAAACAAAGAAGCTTAGGAAGGTAAACTAAAGCTCGGGTAATAAATGATAGAGTCAAGTTTGGAATTCCTATTTTTCAGACTATAAAATCCATGCTCTTAATGCACGTTACCATAAAGCCTATTTCATTTTTAAATTATCATATAGTGACTTTGGTGAAATTGCTTGATGTTTACTGTACAGGTCTATACATTTTAGCATCTCTCTAGATTCATGTAATCATCACCAAAATCAGGATACAGAACAGTTCCATCACCTCAAAAAACTCCTTTGTTCTACTCCTTGCAGTCACAAACCCTTGACCCCTGTCAACCACTCCTCTGTTTTCTATCACATTTTGACTTTTTGAGAATGTCATAGAAATTGAATCATGTCGTATGTAACAATATGAGACTGGCTTCTCTCAGCATAATGTCTTTGAGTTCATGTAAATTGTTGAATGCAACAATATAGTTTTTCTTTTTACTACTGCGTTTTATTGTATTATTACTTATTATAGCATTTGTATGCGTGTGCAAAAAAGAGGAAGACCCTGAATGTTATGTATTGACATAGTGGCTGCAACAATGGGCTCAAACATAACAATTGTGAGGATGGCACAAGACCTAGCAGTGTTTCATTCTGTTGTACTTAGGGTTGCTATGAGTCTAAACAAACTCAAGGGCACCTAACGACAACAACAATGAATGTGCCAGAGTTTGTTTATCCTTTCACTTTTTGAAGGGTAATGAGGTTATTTCCAGTTTTTATAAATCACGAATAAAGTTGTTACAGATAATCATGTGTATGTTTTAGGCAAACATAAGTTTTCATTTCTCTAAAAAAAAAAAAAAAATTTTTTTTTTTTTTAAGGTAGTGATGGGTCATATGGAAAATGAATATTTAGCTTTATCAGAAACTGCCTACCCATTTTCCAGAGCGGCTGCACTATCTTGCATTCCCACCAACAATGCATGATAGTTGCAGTTGCTCTGCATCCTCATCACACTTGTCATTGTGGGCATTTTTTAGTTAGCTATTCTAATTTTTTTTTTTATTCTATAGGTGTATTGACGTTGCGGCATGGTTTTAATTTGCATTTCCCTAGTGACTAATAATGTTGAATATATTTTTGTGGGGAAACCCTGGTGGCGTAGTGGTTGAGTGCTACAGCTGCTGACCAAGAGGTTACTTTTTTTGGTCATATTTTTATGGACATATTGCTTATACTTCTGTCCTTTTTGGTGACATGCCTGTTCAAATGTTTTCTTTTTCTTTTTTTTTTAGTTGGATTGTTTATTTTCTTATTGTTGAGTTCTAGGACTCCTTTATATATTCCAGATACAAGTTTTTTTTTTTCAGATACATGAATCACAAATACTTTCTCCAAGGCAGTAGCTTGCCTTCATTCTCTTGGGGGTGTTTTGGCAAAGCAAACATATTTAACTTAGATGAAGCCTAATTTTTCAATTGTTCTTATTTTATGGATCATGCTTTGGTGCTGTTTCTAAGAACTCTTGGTTTTACTCAAGGTCATAAAGATTTTTCTCATGCTTTCTGTCTTAGGCTGGGTTCTCTAGAGAAGCAAAATCAGTAAAGCATATAAATATATAGAGAGAGAGATTTATATCAAGGGAATTGCTCTTGTGATTTTAGAGACTGGAACGTCCCAAGTCCATGCGTCAGAATAGAGACTTCTCCTGGTTCACATAGCCACAGGGGCTGGCAAACCCAAGATTGGTAGGTCAGAGAGCAGGGTGCTTGCTCACAGGCTGCGAAGATCGATGAACCCCAAGATTGGTAGGCAAGACCACAGTTAAGCTGCTAGCTCAAGTTCCAAGAACCAGAGGTCAGACAAACAGAAGCCAGCTCCAGGGTCCAGAGCAAGCAAAAGCCTACAGCATTACCAGAATGTCCACTTACATTCAATTCAGGCCACACAGCCAAGGAAACTTCCTTTCACCTGATTGGCTACTCACAGCAAAGCCCATCACGGATGTGATCACACTGTACCAAATTTCATCAGGGAAGTGATCACAATATCATACAACTGCCAAACCACTGAGAATTGTGGCCCAGCCAAGCTGACGCATAACCTTAACCATCACACTTTCTATTAAAAGTTTTATAGTTTCAAGTTTTACATTTAGATCTATGATTCATGTTGTGCTAATTTTTGTATAAGGTGTAAAGTATAGGTCTATGTTCAGGTGTTTGCATGTGGGTGAAAAATTTTTCCAACACCATTTATTAAAAAGACTAGTCTTACTCCAATGAATTGCTCTTTTACCTTTGTCAATGATCAAATAGCTGTATTTGTGCAGAACTATTTCTGTACTCTCTATTTGATTCCATTGATCCATGTATTTATCTCTTCATCAATACTACATTACTGCCTTGATTACTGTTCATTATGTCTATTGATCAATATTTTTTGTTCATATAAGTTTATTTAGCAGCATAGTTTCTGTGGGCAACTGTGCTATGAGAACCCTTAGGGAAAAAGATATTCGACTTGGCTGGTGTAGGAAAAATGGCTAGAGAGGGCAGAGCATATTAGCGTGATACCAAGGGTGCATCTGAAACATGCAGAGGCGCATGTATGAGAAATGGGTGGCTACTGAAGACCAATGTTGCCCACTTAAAACAGACGTTAGTCATTGTTTGTGCAGCCTTATGAAGTTTTACTGTATGCAAATTCTCAGAAAATGCTAGAAGACAACTCATGTAGATGCCTGGAACTCTTTTTCTATATAACTATCGTTTGGGACTCTTCACTGAAACTTCCAGCTGTGTCATCTTTCCTGAACTCCAATTTCCATCTCCTCAACTCAGCAAGGCCATGAGAGATTATGGGTTTTCCTCCCTGCACCTACAGTGTGGAAACTGCCATGAGTCAGAAAACCTTGGTTATATTAAGGCTCAGTATCTTTGTTTTCCTTTTCTCAGGGATCACAGTCTTTTACTGCCATTATCCAAAGTTTGAAAACAATTATTTGATGTATTCTGTCTATTCTGTCTTGTTTTCTAGTTGTTTACAGTAGGAGGTTAAGTTTACTCTTTGTTATTCCATTGTAGCTGGAAGGAGAGCCCATTCTTTTATTTTTAACTCTTTAGAATAACGTTGTAGTAGGTGTGTATGCATCTGTGTGCATGCATGTGTATGCATTTTGATTGTTTTATTTGTTGAAGAGAAAACAAATGTTGGTTTAAACAGTTATCTTTATAGTAGAAATTTGTTTCATAAATATACTCGACAGCAGGATATTTTCATTTTTTTGGTTAATTTAATTACAGTAAAATTCACCTTTTTAACAGTACACTTCTGTGAGTTTTAGCAAATACATACAGTGTATTTACTTCCATAATCAAGATATGGAATGCTTCTATAACCCCCCAAAACTGCACCTTTGACTAGTATGCCATTGTATGGATGTACACAGTTTGTTTATTCACAAGTAAACTGAAGAATATTTGGGTTGTTTCCAGGTTTTGGCAATTACAAATAAAGCCACTATAAATATTTGCATATAGATACTTTTGTGAAGATAAAGGTTCATTGCACTTGAGTAAATATAAAAACATGGTTGCTGGATCATAGGGTGGCAATAGTGAAGCAGCTCGACTACTAATCATAAGGTCTGTGGTTTGAAACCTCCAGCAGCTCTGCTGGAGAAAGATGCGGCAGTCTGCTTCCGTAAAGATTTCAGCCTTGGAAACTCTACGGGGCCGTTCTACTGTGTCATATAGGGTCGCTATAAGTAGGAGTCAACTCAGTGGTAATCGGTTTGATTTTCATTTTTTATGGTAATCGTATTAACGTTTTAAGAAACTATATTGTAAAGTGATTGTACCGTTTGCATTTCCCCCACTAGTGGATGAGATTTCCACTTGCTCTACATCTTCAAAAAAAAAAAAATTTTTTTTTTCCTACCTCTTCACACCTGATATCATCGGTTTTATTTTCATTCTGTGGGGTATGTAAAGATATCTTTTGTGGTTTTAAATAGCATTTCTGTAATGGTTAGTGATGTTGAACATTTTTCACGTACTTATTTGCCTTCTGGATATCTTCTTTGGTGATGTGTTTGCTGAAATCATTTGGATTTTTTAATTGTGATGTTTGCGCTTTTATTATTGAGTTTTGAGAGCTCTTTATATATTCTGGGTATAAATCCTACCTCAAATGTATGATATGCAAATAGTTTCATCCAGTCTGTAGTTTGTCTTTTCATTCTCTTAGGAGTGACTTTCAAAGGCTTATGTATTTAATTTTGATGAAACTAAATTTATCAATTTTTCTTTAGTGTATCATGCTTTATGTTGTCATACCCAAGAAATAATTTGCCTAAGGCAAGATGCAAAGATCCTCTCCTATGTTTTCTTCTTGAAGTTTTCTAAGTTGTATGTATTACATTTAGGTGTATGATCCATTTTGAATTAGTTTTTTGGTGTGTATCACAATTCAATGAATAAGGAAGACTGAAGAAGAATTGATGCCTGTGAATCATTGTGTTGGTGAAGAATGTTGAATACACCGTGGACTGTCAGAAGAACTAACAAGTCTGTCTTGGAAGCAGTTCAGCCAGAGTGTTCCTTGGAAATGAGAATGTGGGGACTCAATCTTATGTTCCTTAGACATGCTATCAGGAGGGACTGGTCCATGGAGAAGGACATCATGCTCGGTAGAGGGTCAGAGAAAAAGAGGAAGACTCTCAACGAGATGGATTGACACAGTGGCCGCGACAATGGGTTCAAACATAACAACAATTGTGAGGGTAGCACAGGACCAGTCAGTGTTTTGTTCTGTTGTGCTTGGGTCGCTATGAATAGGAACCCACTTGCTGGCACCTTACAACAACAAAAACATCAAGTTTTTTTTTTTTTTTTTTTGCATGTAGAAATCAAATTATTCCAGCATGATTTGTTAAAAAATATTATATTTTCTCCATGGAATTGCCTTTATATTTTTGTCAATTGACTATGTTTGAGTAGGTCTATTTTTTCATTCTATGTTCTTTTCCATTGATCTATATGACTATCATTTAATCAGTACTAACATGGCAAATTATTGTAACTTCATCACCCAAAAACCCAGTGCTGTGGTCTTAAATTAGATAGTGTGTGTTTTACATTTTGTTCTTTTTCTTTGTTTTCTTCTAGTTCTTTTGCCTTTCCAGACAAATGTTAGAATCAGCTTGCCAATTTCTACAAAAACCCTATTCGAATTTTGTATTGGAATTGTACTGAATCTACAGATTATTTTGGAGAGGTGTGACATCTAAACAATATTGAGTCTTCCAATCCATAAACACATTATATTTCTCCATTTTTTGGTGTTTTTTTTTTTTAATTTCTTTATATGTTTTTTGTAGTTCTCAGCATACAGGTTTTGCACATATTTTATTAGATTTATATATAAGTATATTTTAGTGCAATTGTAATTATTATGACTTTTGTTTTCATTTCCAATTGTTTATTACTAGTGTATAGAAATATAACTGATTTTTTGTATATTGATTTGTTGTTGCTGTGCACCATCTAGTTGATTCCAACTCACAGTGGCCCTATATAACAGAGTAGAATTGATTGCCTCATAGGGTTTCCTAGGCTGTAATCTTTATGGGAGAAGATTATCAGGTCTTTTCTCCCTTGCCACAGCTGGGGGGTTCAAACTGCTGACTTTTCCGTTACCAGCTGAGCAATTAACCATTGCACCGCCTGGACTCCTTATATATTGATCTAGTATGCAAAATTATTAAACTCAAATTAGTTTTAGTAAATTTTTGTAGATTTTTTGGAAGGGAGTTTTCTAAAAATGCAACCATAATCATAATCATAATCTAAAAATGCCTGTCGATAGAGACAATTTTACTTCTTTCCAACTTGAAGGCTTTCTTTTTGTCTTATTGTACCACCTAGAACCTCTCTAGTATGTTGAATAGGAGTGATGAGGGCAAACACACCTTCCTTAGTCCAATCTTAGGTGAAAAGATGTAGTCTTTCACCATTAAATACAGTGGTGTTGCCAGTTGCCATACAGTTGATTCCAGTCCATAACGACCGCACCTGTATCAGAATAGAACCGTGCTTCATAAAGTTTTCAATGGCTGATTTTTCCAAAGCAGATAGCCAGGACTTTCTTCTGAGGCACTTCTAAGTGGACTCAAATTGCCAGCCTTTTAGTTAGCAGCTGCGCCACCCAGGGACTCAAATATAATGTTAACTGAAGGTTTTTGTGAGATGTCCTTTATCATAATGAGGATTCTCCCTTCTATTCCTACTTTGCAAAGAATGTTTCATCATGAATCAGGGTTGAATTTGGTTGAAATTTTTTTTTTTTTTTTGTCATCCACTGAGATCAAAGCTATACTGGTAAATGTTTAACAGTGGATTTTCTGGAGGGGGAGGGTTGATTTTTAGTGCTATCCAATTTCTGTGATGTAAATACTCCCACCATGGCAAAACAAAAATCTTTTTCAGATATACAAAAAACTGAAAGAATTTACCACCATCACTCTCTACCCAACAAAAATGTAATGCAAACCACATACATTATCTTAAATTTTTTAATAGCCATATTAAAAACAGGAAAAAGAAATGAGAGTTAATTTTAGCAATATAATTTATTTAACTCAAAAACCCATTTCCATTGCCATCAGTGTATCCAAAATATTATTTCGATATATAATCATTAATGAAAAAGCTTTGGTGGTGCGGTGATTAAGCACTCAGCTGCTAACCAGTTTGAATCCACCAGCTGCTCAATGAGAAAAATATGTGGCAGTCTGCTTCCATAAAGATCAGAGCCTTGAAAACCCCATGGGGCAGTTCTACTGTGTCCTATAGGGTTGCTATGAGTTGGAGTTGGCTGGACAGCAGTGGGGTGAAAAAAAATAATAAAATATTTCCTTTTTTTTATATATGAAATTGTCAATATTTGATGTGAATTTTCCACTTACAGTACATCTTAATTTGAACTAGTTGCATTTCAAGTGCTGAAAATACACATGTGTTTTGGAAAGCAGAGGTCTAAACTTCTATGATTAGCTTAAAGCAATCATGGTCACAATCTTGGGGCTGGGAATCAGAAGCACTAGGCAAGGTAGAAAGTAGTTCATGGATATTTTGTAGGCAACGAATAGTGTGTATCTTTGGGGAAATGAGTTCCTTTTACCTTGGTTCTCTGGAAAAACAATTTGAGAGATTTTTCCCCTAAGCCCTTAGGAGTCACCTTTGCCCTAGTTTCTACTCCAGAGAGTTTATCCAGGTTGATTGACATTTCCTGGGTAAGCTATAAACAACTTGACTTTTTATCTGGTCCTGGGCAGCAGCCTGCCCAGTGATTGGTATGTACCTTCCAGGGATTGGTCAATACACCCATGCAAATGAAGTGACTATGGAATATGCAAATGAGGTTACTATAGCCTACTATGCAAATGAGAAGTCTATGGCCTACATAGAGGTGATTGATCAGTTTGTCGTCCCCACTGGGATAGGCCATGCCTAGAAATTGACAACAAGTTTCACATATATATATGCAGCTAGCCCCACAAAGCTTTCTGAGACAGAAGGAGACAGGAAGAGAAGTAGCCAGAAGAAGCAAAAGTTAAGAAAGAAGCAGAGTGACAGAGAGAGGGAGCAAGGAACCTCCTAAAAGGGCTGTAACACAGTCAAGGGCTATTAACACTGAAGACATTGAGAGGCCTGGAAGGGGTCCAGTTGCAGAGTTGGCAGTGACAGATTGCAGAGTCAAGAAAAGCCTGATCTGACGTGGTGGAGAGGATCCTGTTCTCAGGGGGCCAAGAGGAGTCTGTCCTAAAGAAGCTGAAAGGAGACCTGCATGGCCAAGAGGAGCTAAGAGAACTTTCCTGCACTGAAGGCAGACTGCCTACATGCTTCTGATCCTGATCCTCAGTTGCAACCTGCTGATCGTGATCCCTACCTGTACCTTGTTCCTTAATAAACCGCTTAACTGTAAGTACAGTTCGTGAGTTCTGAGAGATGTTGCGGGGGACTGTTGAGCCCAAATGGAGGAGGGAAGGAGTGCTAAGGGGAGAAAGAATGGCTGGTGTCAAAGACGAAGTGGTACAGAAGTTTGGAGATGTGGAAATTTGGAATATATTTGCCCTCTGATTCATCAGAATGGAAACTTTGGTCGCATGGTGGTTAAGAGCTATGGCTGCTAACCAAAAGGTCAGCACTTTGAATCCACCAGGCGCTCCTTGGAAACGGTATGGAGCAACTCTGCTCTGTCCAACAGGATCTCTATGAGTCAGAATCGACTTGATGGCAACGAATTTTTTATCAGAATCGGCTTTGTACTGATTCTTATATTTGAGGTTATTCACACAGTATCACATCCACCTAACCTCTTCTATTGCCATGATTTCTCAGTTTGTAATTGTAATTATAACAATTATACCATCTTAATGTATGGTTTTGTTGAATTTATTTTGCCTATGATTTTGATAAGCTAAGACTAATGGACTATGAAATCAAATGGACATGATTTAAATTATGGCAGCTGGCCATCTCTTTACTTAGATCTATAATACAAAACAGTTGAATAAAATATTCATGTACTATACACACCTACACATAGAGACCATCTCAAGAATAGATTTGACACATTTAACACTAATGAACAAAGACCAAACAAGATGTGGAATGACACCAAGGACATCATACATGAAGAAAGCAAGAGATAATTAAAAAGATAAGAAAGAAAAGGCCAAAACGGATGTCAGAAGAAACTCTGAAACTTGCTCTTGAACATTAAGTAGCTAAAGCAAAAGGAAGAAATGATGAAGTAAAAGAGCTGAACAGAAGATTTCAAAAGGCAGCTTGAGAAGATAAAGCAACATAATGACATGTGCACGGACCTAGAAATAGAAAACCAAAAGGAAAAACGCACTCAGCATTTCTCAAGCTGAAAGAACTGAAGAAAAAGCTCAAGCCTTGAATTGCAGTATTGAAGGTTTCTACTTGGAAAATATTAGCAATGCAGGGAGCATCAAAACAAGATGGAAGGAACACACAGAGTCACTATTCCAAAAATAATTGATCGATGTTCAAATATTTTAGGAGGTAGCATATGATCAGGAGCCAATGGTACTGAAGGAAGAGAACCAAGCTGCACTGAAGGCATTGTTGAAAAACAAGCCTCCAGGAATACCAATTCAGATGTTTCAACAAACGGAAGCAGCACTGGAAATGCTCACTTGTCTTTGCCAAGAAACTTGGAAGACAGCTACCTGGCCAACCGACTGGGGGAGATCTATTTTTAAGCCTATTACAAAGAATGGTGATCAAATAGAATGTGGAAATTATCGAATGATATCATTAATATCACGTGCAAGTAAAATTTTGCTGAAGATCATTCAAAAATGGCTGCAGCAGTACCTTGACACGGAACTGCCAGAAATTCAAGCCAGGTTCAGGATATCTTTGGAACCAGGGATATCACTGCTGATGTCAGATGGATCCTGGCTGAAGGCAGAAAATACCAGAAACATGTTTATCTGTGCTTTATTGACTCTTCAAAGGCATTTGACTGCGTGGATCATAACAAATTATAGATAACATTTCCAAGAATGGGAATTCCAGAACACTTAATTATGCCTATGAGGAACCTGTCCGTAGATCAAGAGGCAGTCATTTGAACAGAACAAGGGGATACTGCATGGTTTAAAGCCAAGAAAGGCATGCGTAGGGGTTGTATTCTTTCACCATACTTATTCAATCTGTATGCTGAGCAAATAATCCAAGAAGATGGACGACGTGAAGAAGAAAGAGGCACCAGGATTGGAGCAAGACTCATTAACAACCTGCGTTATGCAGATGACGGCCCCTTGCTCCCTGAAAGTGAAGAGGACTTGAAGAAGCACTCGTTGATGAAGATCAAAGACCACAGCCTTTTGTATGGATTGTACCTAAATAAAGAAACCAAAATTCCTCACAACTGGACCAATAAACAACATTATGACAAACAGAGAAAAGATTGGAGTTGTCAAGGATTTCATTTTACATGAATCCACAATCAATACCCACGGAAGTGGCAGTCAAGAAATCAAAAGACGCATTGCATTGGGCAAATCTGCTGCAAAAGATCCCTTTAAAGTGTTGAAAAGCAAAGCTATCTTTGAATATCAGCCTTGAAGACTAAGGTGCGTCTGACCCAAGCCATGGTGTTTTCAATCACCTCCTAGCAACGTGAAAGCTGGACGATGAATAAGGAAGACCAAAGAAGAATTGATGCCTTTGAATTTACTGTTGGCAAAGAATATTGAATATATCATGGACTGCCGAAAGAATGGACAAGTCTATCTTAGAAGTAGTTTAACAAGAATGCTCCTTAGAAGCATGGATCGTGAGACTATGTCTCACATACTTTGGGCATGTTATGAGGAGGGATCAATCCCTGGAGAAGGACATTATGCTTGGTAGAAGGTCACCGAAAAAGAGGAAGACCCTCAACCAGATGAATTGACACAGTGGCTGCAGCAATGGGCTCAAGCATAACAGTGATTGTGAGGATGGCAGAGGACTGGCAGTGTTTCATTCTGTAGTATATAGGGTTACTCTGAATCAGAACCGGCTGGACAGCACCTAACAACAACAACAGTATTAAAGGATAACACACTCATAAAGTAGGTAACAATGCTTTACATGTAAAAATCTCAGTACATGACATGTTGATCTATTGACAATGGGTCATTTTTATTGCACTTTTTTTTTTTTTTTTTTTGGTGTGAGTAATTTTTTTTGTGAATGTTATAAAATATGCGTCTTTGGTTAGACCATTAGTGTGAGTGAGTCAATCTAGTCAGTAGTTAAGCTGAGTATGGGATTTGGTATTGATCCTTTTTTTTTTTTTTTCAGTATACCAGAAACTTCAAATTCTTTCAACAGTAAGCTGGTGTTTCTTGTACTTAGCTTATCGTCTAGGGTGTCAGAGGTTTTTTCTCATCATTCTTGCACTACCCTGAGGTTTCAGAAGGCCAAACATGCCTGCACTACAGAGGGAGTCTTTGTCCACATTCTTTTTCCTCCCATCCTGCCCTCTGCCCTCCTCCCCCATGACACTTTGCTGTTGCTAGGTAAGCGGATTAAGGGTAACGGTGGTGGCAGGCATTTCCTTGGATCTCCTGCTCAAGTCTCAGTTTTAGACAAACCCTGTGAGCTGGGATTACTTTTGTTCCTACCCCTCCCTCAGCAAATGTTGACCATTTCCTGGGTTCTGAAGATGGGAAAGTTTCCTGACTCTCCCTCTGTGGCTTAGGCTTATGACTTTAAATGACAGAAGAGTCTGAAAGTGAGCAGAGTTTTGTGCCTGTGCACACCAAGGGGAACTTTCTCTCTTCTCCTGCCCTTCCCCCAATGTCTCAGCACCCAATAAAACCTTGTGGAAAAGAACTCTTGAAGGTGTCCAGACTTCCCTTGTGTCTGAGCCTCCCAGTATACTAAACTGTCATGCTAGCCTATACTTAGTTAGTTTTTAATAATTTGTTAAAATTTTACTCGTTTTCTTCTTAACCACTTTCATGCCAGCCTTCTCTGTCTCCCATGGTCTGCTCTGCCAAAGAAGAAACAGTTTGTGTGACCCTTCTCTCATTGAAGGATCTTGTCAGCCTTTGGAATTCAGCTCATTAGGTTGTCTTGAGATCTCAAGTCTTTAATTTAAAAAGTTACGATTTTGTAATTTATATGGTTTTTGTCATTTTTTTGTAGTTAAGACTGGAGTAACATTCTCTTGTGGCTTACTACTTCCTAGCACAAGCACCTAAACTGAAACATTTTAAGAGGTCATTTCTGACCCTTGATGAGAATTAGTAAGTAAATTATCTACATAAACATAACAGATCACATAGCACTTAATGCATGTTTGGTGCTCAACACGTATTTGAAATCAAAGTCACTTGTAGAATGGTCTTAAATACAGAAGTTGAGTTTTTATGGACCCAATTAAACACTGTGATTTCATAATTTAATAAACTAAAGTGAATTAAACTACCCATAGCACCCTTGCATGATATAATAACTTATTACACATATATATATGCTAGATATGATATCTAAATAAGTTTTTGATGGTGGCAAAATAAAAACTTTCATATTCAGTATATTGACTCAAATGCAGTACTTAACAAAAATCTCAAAATCCTTACTTGTAAGAATAATTGCTTTTTGGAAAATCAATTAAAAATTATTAAAAATTTTCTGAGAATTTTCTATCATCCTTTCATTTAAACCAATTTTAAAAGTCAAAATTCAGTCTATAGGATAAAAGTAACTGATGGAAACATTTTAGACCTTTTTGTCAACATACGCCTTCAGAGAGAGACACTTTGGAAATTCAGATGAATGTTTTCTCATAGCATGTGTGTCATTAGAGTATTGAGCTAAAAAAAAAAAATGGATAAATACAGAAAAATATTCACATGAGAAATACTGTTATAAAAATAATAATATTAAAATTACTTGGTGTTCATTACTCATAATTCTTTGTGTATGTGTGGGTGTGTGTGTGGTGGAAAAACTTGGAATTAGCCAACGGGACTCAGTTTAGATGATTCCAATCTTTTGCAATATCCAGAGCGTCATCACAGCCAGGAGCCAGCCGAACACATGCTTTCTCCTCTCCATCAGGTCTGGTCAAGGTGTTGTTATCTTCGGTCTTCACGGTTGGCCCAGTGGTCAGGGGAATTTGATGATGGCATAGTGGTCAAGCTTGTTTCTCCTGGAGGCTGTCTTCTGAGGATACTGGGGCTGACTTCAGAGCCTCAGTGTCTTAGGCAGCCAGAAGGTGGGTGAAGAGCAGGTCTTCTTTTTTGTGTGGCAAAGGAAATCTTTCAGCACTGTCTTCTTGGCCTTTAATGCCTTTGTTTTGGCTTCAGTTTTGGGAGGGGCAGGGGCTTCCTTCTTCAATTTTCAGCACCATCTTCCTAAAAAGGGCTATTACTCATAATTCCTGAATTAAAATTTTCATTGCTAAACCTGTCTTAGATCACATTATGATGTGATGCCTAAAAGATACATTTAAAAAAAAAGAATCTATATCTGAGCAAAAAACTCCACAAAGGATGCTGAGCTTCAAGATCAAAATATTGAACTCTTTCATTTTGGCTGCTATCAAAGGCCAATTATGCAAACAGAAAAAAAGTTGGCAACACCCCCTTACAAATGTACTACTAAGAGTTTCTCAACTTCAGCACTATTGATCTTCTGGACAGAATAATTCTTTGTTGTGAGGGGCTGTTCTGTGCATTGCCGAATGTTTAGCAGCTTTCTTGGCCTTTACCGATTAGAAGCCAGAGCACCCCTCCCAGTGTGATAAACATTGCCAAATGTCCCCATCAGTGAACATCATTGAGAGGGAATTAAGGTGATATGGCCATTGCTTAGGTTTTTTTTTTAGTATGCTTTTGTAAACTTGACCAGAAGTAATAACACTAGACTTAGGTGTTCAGATGGAAAGAGAAGTACTCTAGGGTTTGGGTCTCTTAAGTCATAGTCATGTTGTATAATTACCTAGGTTGCACTAATTATGCCATTTCATGGATGACATGACACCTAATTTAGCATTATAAAGACCTGTAGACACTCGGTTTCCATGTAACTTAACTTGACCGTTCAGAGTTCAGAGAGTTTGTCCTGTTATAAAATGGAAAATAAAAAAGAAAATTAAGATTTATTAAAACAATGCGGCAGACTTCCAGCCAACATGATGACATAGACAGAAGCACCATACCATCCCTCCACAGCAAAGACCCCAGAAAAAGCAAAACAGAGACAAACGTAATTCCTGGAACCCGAAGTGTCAAATGAAGAGATAAAGAACTCAGCCAAACACCAAATAGAATACAAAAATGACAGAGGACAGAGAGGGAGGAGAGATACATGCCAAGGTTCCTTATCAGCTAAAGCAGCAGGGACTCGCCATCTTGGACTCAGGTCGGAGATCAGCTAACAGAACGCATGGGAAAGCAGCTTCATGGAGCTCCCAGAAGGAGGCAGAGCACCTGATAACCAGAGATACAAGCTTTCCCACCCCCCATCTTCTCCCCACTGCTCTACCTCCAAGCTTTCTGGCTGACTAAGGTGGCTCTGCCGGATGGGAAGTGCAGCGTCCTTGCTCCTTGGATTCACCCCACCCACATTGCATTTTGGCAGATAGGGAGTATAGGAAAGCAGCTTCACTAAGTTCCCAGCCGGAGACAGACCACGCAGTAATGAGCGATATACGCTTTCCTAACCCCCTCTTCTCCCTCCCTTTTTCGGCCTCCTCTGCTTCCCGCCAACCAGTCTCTTGACCAGAAGGCAACTGCTTCCACCCTAAGCCGCTTGGATTCGCCACACCCACACTGTCCAGGTCCCTGAGCTGGTGTTACTTCTTTCCATCTTTTTTTGTTTCTTCATGCCTCCTACCACCTCCCCCTCCTTTCTCTGGAACACCTAGCTTCTTGTACCATCTTCGCTTCTTGAAATGCTGTGAAGCCCCGCTCAACTGGGGAACCACTCCTCCAGCCTACAACACCACGCTGGTGGGATCCCTGGGGCTTTTTTTTTTTTTCTTGTTTTGTTTTGCTTTGTTCTGTTTTGTTTTCTTTCTCTTTTCCCACTTGTGAGCCCCTCCTAGCTGGGCTGCACTGCACGACTTAGGAGCCACTTCCCCAATCTGCGCAGCCGCATAGGCAGGATCCCCAGGGGATTTCATTTTTTCTTCCTTTCTTTTTTTTTTTTTCTCTCTTTTTCCATTTCTTTCTTTATTTCTCAGTTCTCATCTGTCTATACTTACCTTCTTTTCCTGTCTCCTGAATACCTGGTGCTGTGTGACATCTATACAGCCTCTAACCAGGCTATGCTGTGCAGCCTGAGAGACTTCCCTAGTTTTTGTGGCTGCACCAGTGGGACCCCTGGGAGCTTTTCTTTTCTCTTTTTTTTAACTTTTGTATATTTTTTTTCTTTTTCCCTTTTTCTTTATTTTCATTTTTGTTTTTCTCCATTTCTCGGTTTCTCATCTCTCCACTCCAACAGCAAGCTCCCTTTGCACTCTTTTTTTTTTCCTTTGTTTGTTTTTGGCTCCTGTTTCTCTATCCTTTGTCTTATACCCATATTAGCTCTATACATCACAACCTCTCTCTTCTTTCCTGCTTACCTACACCACGTGCTGAATATCACACCTCTGAGTTGCACAGAGACAGACTAGCAGAACCTGCCCTGAACCGATTCCTGGCCCACCCTGTTGGCCTTAGTACATGCCAAAAACAACCCATACCAGCCCCTCATGTTCAACTGGACCTGCCCTGCTGCACCATAACTGAGTAATTGACCTCATCCATTGGGCAAGGAGGTGAAAAGTATCATGATTACAAATGAGCAAGCAACAAAGAATGCACAGCCCACCTGCTCAGACATAACCAAAATAAAACAAAATACCAGGAAGAAACAAACAATTCTACAGTCAGAAAACAGAGAAAATAACTACTGAATGTCCCAAAGACAGCAGACAATACCAACACATAGAAAAAAAAAAAAAAAAAAAGGACAGGATGGTTCCAGTAGGCATCTAAAATAAAACACCAGATGATTTTACAGTAGAAGAAAAGGCACTAGAACTTCCTGACAGGGAATTCAAATCTCTGATATTCAGAGCTACCCAAAAGTTGAATCAAAAAGCAGACAAAAATGAGGAAAAAATAGACAAATTTATGGAAAAGGCAGACAAATTCATGGAAAGTACAGACAAAAAATGGAAGAATTTGGGAAAATAATACGGGAACAAAATGCCAAAATAAATTCACAGTTAGAAATGATACAAAACAAACAATTCGAAATCCAAGAGATAAACAACAAGATTTCAGAAATGGACAGTGTCACAGAAGGGCTGAGGAACAAGTTTGAGACAAGATCAGTAAAATTGAAGATGAACACTTGGATACAACTCTGAGGAAAAATCAGAAAAAAGAAAGAAGAAAAATGAGGAAACTCTGAGAATTATGTGGGATAAAATCAAAAGTAAAAATTTGCAAGTGGTCAGAGTTCCAGGATAGGGAGAGAAAACAGAAAACACAGAGAGGATCATTGAAGAGTTGCTGACAGAAAACTTCCCTAATATCGTGAAAGATGAAAAGTTGACCATTCAAGAAGTTCAATGAACCCCGTATAGGACAGACCCTAAAGGAAAAACACCAAGGCATATCATAATCACACTTGCTAAAACCAAAGATGAAGGAAAAATCCTGCAAGCAGCTCGAGAAAAACAAAAAATCATATACAGAGGAGAAACAATAAGCCTAAGCTCTGATTATTCTGCAGAAACCATGCAGGCAAGAAGGCAATGGAATGACATATACTAAAACTTGAAAGAAAAAAATTGCCAACCATGAATAATATATCCTGCAATACTTTTGTTCATATATAATGGTGAAATTAGGACATTTCCAAATAAACAGAAATTAAGGGAATATATGAAAACCAAACCAAATCTACAAGAATTATTAAAGGGAGTCCTTTGGTCTAAGAACAGACAACATCAGGCCACAGCCTGAATCCAGGACACAAGATTGTACCAGCCAGATATCAACAAAGGAACTCTCAAGAACTATCCAAAACCGAAAGAATTGCAACAGGGAACCAGAGAGGTTAATCTGTAAATGACAACAACGTCAAAACAATGAAAGAACGTATAAATGGTGTAGGTATAGAACTTTCTAATGGAGAGGAAGGCAAGGCAATACCAAGTAATAACAGGCTGGTTCAAAATAAGAAGATAAGGGTAAATTTCAAGGTAACTACAAAGAAAGTTAACAAGCCTACTCATCAAAATAAAGAAGAAAAACATAAAGTCTCAATAAAAAGAGAATCTACAAAAACAAAAGAAATTCATAAACAAAAGAAACTCAGCACAGGAGAGTTAGAGAAACAAAGAAAATTTAGCACCACAAAAAAAAAAAAAAAAAACTACAAAATGACAGCCGTAAACTCACACCTATCAATAATTACACTGAATGCAAATGGCCTAAATTTACAAATAAGGAGACACAGAGTGACAGAATAGATTAAAAAAAAAAAGGATTCATCAATATGCTGTCTATAAGAGACACACCTTAGAAGCAAACACATAAATTTATTAAAGATCAAAGGGTGGAAAAAATATAACAAGCAAATAACTACCAAAAAAGAGCAGGAGTGGCAATATTAATCTCAGATAAAATAGACATTAAAACAAAATCCACCATAAAAGACAAAGAAGGGCGCTATATAATGATTAAAGAGACCATCCATCATGAAGACTTAACCATAATAAACATCTACTCACACAATGACAGGGCTCCAAATTACATAAAACAAACTCTAACAGCACTGAAAACAGAAATTGACAGTTCTGCAATAATAGTAGGAGTTCCACTCTTGGTAAAGGACAGAACATCTAGAAAGAAACTCAGCAAAGATATAGAAGAGCTAAAGAGCATAATCAGCCAACTTGACTTCATAGACATATATAGAACACTCCACTCAACAGCTGAAAAGTACACATTCTTTTCCAATGCACATGGAATGTTCTGCAGAACAGACCACATCTTAGGCCATAGAGCAACCCTTGACAAAATCCAAAACACTGAGATAATACAAAGTATCTTCTCTGATCACAATGCCATCAAAACAGAAATTAACAACAGGAAGAATAAGGAAAAAAAAATCAATTACATGGAAACTGAAAAACACCCTGCTTAAAAAACACTGAGTAATAGAAGAAATCAAAGATGGAATCAAAAAATCCCTAGAATCAACTGAGAATGAATACATATCATACAAAAACCTTTGGGACACAGCCAAGGGAGTCCTCGGAGGTCAATTTATAGCAATAGATCCACACAACAAAAAAGAAGAAAGGCACAAAATCAAAACATTAGCTACACGACTTGAACAAAGAGAAAGAGAACAGCAAAAGAAGCCCACAGGCACCAGAAGAAAGGAAATATAAAGATCAGAGCAGAAATAAATGAAATAGAAAAACAATAGAAAGAATCAAGAAAACTAAAACTTGGTTCTTTGAAAGGATCAACAAAATCAACAAACCACTGGCCAAACTGACAAAAGAAAAACAGGAAGGGACACAAAGAGCCCAAATAAGAAATGAAATGGGGGACATTACAGCAGATGCAACTGAGATAAAAAGGATCATAATGGAGTATTATGAAAAACTATACTTCAACAAATTTGAAAACCTGAGGAAATGGACGAATTTCTAGAAACACACTACCTACCCAAACTCAAGATGATGTTAAATATCTGAACAGACCCATAACAAGAAAAGAGATTGAAAAGGTAATAAAAAAAAAAAAAGCTCCCAACAAAAAAAAGCCCTGGACCATATGGCTTCACTGGAGAATTCACCAAACATTCAGAGAAGAGCTTACACCAGTACTACTCAAACTATTTCAGAACATAGAAAAGGAAGTGATACTTCTGAATTCATTCCATGAAGCCAGCATAACACTGATACCAAAACCAAGCAAAGACACCACAAAAAAGACTACAGGCCAATGTCTCTCACGAATATAGATGAAAAAATTCTTAAGAAAATTCTAGCCAATAGAATTCAGCATCATATCAAAAAAATAATACACCACAAACAAGTAGGATTCATACCATGTATGCAAGGATGATTCAACACTAGAAAATCAATCAACATAATTCACCACATAAATAAAAAAAAGAAAAGAATCACACGATCATCTCAATCCACGCAGAAAATGCATTTGACAAAGTCCAACCAACACCCATTCCTGATAAAAACTCTCAATAAAATAAGTATTGTTGTTAGGTGTTGTCAGGTCAGTTTCAACTCATAGCAACCCTATGCACAACAGAATGAAAACACCGCCCTATTCTGCACCATCCTTACAATCGTTATGCTCATTGTTGCAGCCCCTGCCTCAGTCCACCTCGTTGAGGGTTTTCCTCTTTTCTGCTGACCCTGTACTTTGCCAAGCATGATGTCCTTCTCCAGGGACTGATCCCTTCTGACATGTCCAAAGTATGTACAATGCAGTCTCGCCATCCTTGCTTCTAAGGGGCATTCTGGATGTACTTCCTCCAAGACAGATTTGTTTGTTCTTTTGGCAGTCCATGACATGTATATTCGATATGCTTCGCCAACACCACAATTCAAAGGTGTCAGTTCTTCCTCAGTCTTCCTTATTCATTGTCCAGCTTCCACGTGCATATGATGCAATTGAAAACACCATGTCTTGGGTCAGGCACACCTTAGTCTTCAAGGTGACATTTTTGCTTTACAACATTTTAAAGAGGTCCTTTGCAGCAGATTTCCCCAATGCAATGTGTTATTTGATTTCTTGACTGCTGCTTCCATGGGTGTTGATTGTGGATCCAAGTAAAATGAAGCCCTTGACAACTTCAATCTTTTCTCCATTTATCATGATATTGCTCACTGGTCCAGTTGTGAGGATTTTTGTTTTCTTTATGTTGAGGTGCAATCCATACTGAATGCTGTGGTCTTTGATCTTCATTAGTAAGTACTTCAACTCCTTTTCACTTTCAGCAAGGAAGGTTGTGCCATCTGCATATTGCAAGCTGTTAATGAGCCTTCCTCCAATCCTGATGCCCCGTTCTTCTTCATGTAGTCCAGTTTCTCAGATTATTTTCTCAGTATACAAATTGAATAGGTATGGTGAAAGGATACAACCCTGACACACACCTTTCCTGACTTTAAACCAATCAGTATCCCCTTGTTCTGTTGGAATAGCTGCCTCTCGATCTATGTAAACTTTCCTCATGAGCACAATTAAGTGTTCTGAAATTCCCATTCTTCGCAATATTATCCGTAATTTGTTATGATCCACACAGTTGAATGCCTTTGTATAGACAATAAAACACACGTCAACATCCTTCTGGTCTTCCCTGGTTTCAGCCAGGATCCATCTGACATCAGCAATGGCATCCCTGGTTCCACATCCTCTTCTGAAACCAGCCTGAATTTCTGGCACTTCCCTGTCAATATACTGCTGCAGCTGTTTTTGAATGATCTTCAGCAAAATTTTGCTTGAGTGTGATATTAATAATATTATTCTATAATTTCTGCATTCGCTTGGATCACCTTTTATAGGGAACAGGCATAAATATGGATCTCTTCCAGTCAGTTGACTAGGAAGTTGTCTTCTGTATTTCTTGGCATAGATGAGTGAGCACTTCCAGAGCTACATCCATTTGTTGAAACACCTCAATTGATATTCCATCAATTCCTGGAGCCTTATTTTTCACCAGTGCCTCCAGTGCAGCTTGAACTTGTTCCTTCAGTACCATCAGTTCCTGATCATATGCTACCTCTTGAAATGGTTGAACGTCGAGCAATTCTTTTTGGTGTAATGACTCTGTGCATTCCTTCCATCTTCTTTCAATGCTTCCTGCTTCCTATGTATTTAGTATTTTCCCCATAGAATCCTTCACTATTGCAACTCTAGGCTTGAGTTTTTTCTTCAGTTCTTTCAGCTTGAGAAAAGCTGAGCATGTTCTTCCCTTTTGGTTTTCTATCTCCAGCTCTTTGCACATGTCATTATTATACTTTAATTTGCCTTCTCGAGCCACCTTTTGAAATCTTCTGTTCAGTTCTTTTACTTCATCATTGCTTCCTTTTGTTTTAGCTGCTCTAAGTTCGTGAGCAAGTTTTAGTCTCCTCTGACATCGATCTTGGACTTTTCTTTCTTTCCTGTCTTTTCATTGACCTCTTGCTTTCTTCATGTGTGATGTCCTTGATGTCATTCCACAACTTGTCTGGTCTTTGGTTATTAGTGTTCAATGGGTGAAATCTATTCTTCAGATGGTCTCTAAATTCAGGTGGTATATACTCCAGGCCGTATTTTGGCTCTTGTGGACTTGCACTGATTTTCTTCAGTTACAGCTTGAACTTGCATATGAACAATTGATGGTCTGTTCCACAGTCAGCCCCTGGCCTTATTCTGACTGATGATATTGAGCTTTCTTGTTGTCTCTTTCCACAGATGTAGTTGATTTGATTCCTGTGTTCCATCTGGCAAGGTCCATGTGTATAGTCGCCATTTATGTTGGTGAAAGAAGGTATTTGCAATGAAGAAGTTGTTGGTCTTGCAAAATTCTATCATTTGATCTCTGGCATTTTTTTCTATCACCAAGGCCGTATTTTCCAACTACCTATCCTTCTTCTTTGTTTGCAACTTTAGCATTCCAATCACCAGTAATTATCAAAGCATCCTGCTTGCATGTTCAATCAATTTCAGGCTGCAAAAGTCAGTAAAAATGTTCAGTTTCTTCGTCTTTGGCCTTAGTGATTGGTGCATAAATTTTAATAATAGTCGTATTAACTAGTCTTCCTTATAGGCATATGGATATTATCCTATCACTGACAGCATTGTACTTCAGGATAGATCT
The DNA here is from genome assembly GCF_030014295.1 of Loxodonta africana. Lineage (NCBI taxonomy): Eukaryota > Metazoa > Chordata > Mammalia > Proboscidea > Elephantidae > Loxodonta > Loxodonta africana. The sequence goes on along the minus strand of NC_087343.1, from coordinate 98,232,088 downwards.
TAAAATATTCTTTTTGATGATGAATGCAACAGCATCCCTCTTCAAATTGTCATTCTTGGCATAGTAGACTATATGATTGTCCAATTCAAAATTGCCAGTACCAGTCCATTTCAGGTCACTGATGCCTAGGATATCAATGTTTATGCATTCCATTTCATTTTTGACGATTTCCAATTTTGCCAGATCCATACTACATACATTCCTGGTTCTGATTGTTAACAGATGTTTGCAGCATTGTATGTTTTTCAATTTTCTTTTGGTTTCTTGCAAAAGTGTTTTGTAGTTCTCTTCCAACACAATGTTAAATAAGAATGGTAATAAAGGACATCCTTGTCTTGCTCCTGTTCTGAAGAGGAATTTTTTCAGCCTCTCTCCATTAAGAATGATGCTGGCCATTGGTTTTGCATATAGGCTCTTTATTTTGTTGAGAAATTTTCCTTCTATACCTATTTTGAGTGGCATATTGTGTTGGAAGTCTTAGCTACAGCAATAAAGCAAGGAAGAGAAAAAAGGGATCTTCTTAAAAATTAAACACTTATGCTTATCAAAAGATTTCACCAAAAGAGTAAAAAGAAAGCCTACAGACTGAGAAAAAAAAAAATTGGCTATTACAAATCACACAAAGGCCTAATCTCTAAAGTCTATAAGAAAATACAACACCTCCACAAAAAAAGACAAATAATCCAATTAAAAAATGGGCAAAGGAAATGAACAGACACTTCACCAAAGAAGACATTCAAGTGGTCAACAGACACATAAAGAAACGTTCACAATCTCTAGCCATTAAGAGAAGTGCAAATCAAAACCAGAATGAGATACCATCTCACCCTGGCATTATTGGCAGGAATCAATAAAACAGGAAATAACAAATGTTGGAGAGGCTGTGGAAAGATTGGAACTCTTATGCACTGCTAGTGGGAATGCAAAATGATACAGCCATTTTGGAAAATGATATGGTGCTTCCTTAGAAAGCTAGAAATAGAAATACCATATGATCCAGCAATCCCACTCCTAAGAATATATCCTAGAGAAATAAGAGTCATCACACAAATAGACATATGCACACACATGTTCATTGCAGCACTGTTCACAATAGCAAAAAGATGGAAACTACCTAGACCCCCAACAACAGATGAATGGATAAACAAACTGAGGTACATAAACACAATGGAGTATCCCGAAAAGATAAAGAACAATGATGAATCTGTGAAGCATCTCATAATATGGATGAATCTGGAGGGCATTATGGTAAGTGAAATAAGTCAATCAGAAAAGGACAAATATTATATGAGACCACTTCTGTAAAACCTCATGAAAAGGTTTACATACCAAAAGAAACAATCTTTGATGGTTATGAGGGAAGGGAGGGGTGGGGTTGGAAAAACACTTAATAGTAAGGGGAAACTTTGGTGAAGGGTGAGACAGTACACAATACCGGGGAAGCCAGCACAACCTGTACAAGACAAGGTCATAGTAGCTCCATAGACACATCCAAACTCCCTGAGGGACTGAATTGCTGGGGCGAGGGCTGTGGGGACCATGATCTCAGGGAACATCTAGCTCAATTGGCATAACATAGTTTATAAAGAACATGTTCTACATTCTACTTTGGTGAATAGCATTTGGGGTCTTAAAAGCTTGTATGCAGCCATCTAGGATAATCCACTGGTCTCACCCCTTCAGGAGCAAGGCAGAATGAAGAAAACTAAACATACAAGGGAAAGATTAGTCCAAAGGACTAATGGACCACATCTACCACGGCCTCCACCAGACTGAGTCCAATAAAACTAGATGGTGCCTGGCTACCACTACTGACTGCTCTGACAGGGGTCACAATAGAGGGTCCTGGACAGAGCTGGAGACAAATGTAAAACAAAATTCTGACTCAAAAAGAAAGGCCAGACTTGCTGATCAGACTGGAGAAACTCTGAGAGCATGGCCACCGGACACCCCTTTCAGCTCAATAATGAGGTCACCCTTGAGGTTCACACTTCAGCCAAAGATTGAACAGGCCCATGGAACAAAACAAGACTATAGGGGTGTACCATCCCTGGGGCAGAGACTGGGAGGCAGGAAGAAACAGGAAGCTGGCAATAGGGAACCCAGTGTTGAGAAGGGAGGGTCCTGATGTCTCATGGAGTTGTTAACCAAAGTCATAGAACAATGTGTGTGCTACCTGTTTGATGAGAAACTAGTTTGTTCTCTAAACCATCTAAAGTACAATAATAATAATAAAACAATACTAGCAGTAGAATAGCAAAATTACCTACAATATGAAAAGTGACATATATTTAAAGAATCAAAGAAAATCAATGCACGTTTGCCCAGTACTTCACCACCACATGCATTTTGGGGGCAATAGTGTAAAAAATTATTATGATGTAGCTTATCTCGGCTTCTTTTTCATACCTTCCACCAACAACCCACACTAGTCTTTGCCTGCACAGCGATGTTTCCCCCACCTCCTCCTAGCTTCTGAGGAGGGGTTGTCTCAGCCAAACCAGTTCCTGGGCTATGAACACGCAGAATTGGAAAACCAGAAGAGGATGAATGAACCAGAGAGGCTTGGTGAGGAAGAGAGATAAAGTCAATGCAGAGGCAAATTGATCTAATAAAAAAGGCATGAGAGAGGAAGAAGAGGACAGGGAGAGATGAGAAAAGTGTTCCCAAGCTGGGGTTAGGAGGTTGAGTTTGGGGTGGAACTTTATAAATGAAGAGTTGTGAACCAGTATGGAGAGCCTTGGGAGAGGAAAAAAGAAGTATACGAGGACCATTGCAGAGTGGTTTGAATCGGGTCTACTTCAAAGTGTTTTGAAGGACATAAGTTACAGGTTTCAATTTCATTTTTTCACTTACTTCTGGCCATTTGTGCTTTGCTTCTTTGACTGTGATTCCATGCAGAGTTTGGAACAATTAAATCTTGAAATTATACAGATTAATTTGACATTGATAGAATTCCTACCTTGAGGTAAATGGAGAAACTTCATAAAAAATGTGAACGTAAGCCATCTCTGAGAGATGAAATCTCTACTTTAGGGGACAATTCCTTGAATGTAGGTAGCAGAACTGTTTCCTTAGCCTTCTCCCTCTTCCCTTTCCTGCATTGACTTCATTTCCTTCCACACTCCTGGGGAATCACCACATGAGAACAAGAGCAATGGAGTCCTGTTTCAGAGCAGTGCTGAGCACAGTTAAAAACCCTCGTCGTTCCCGTGTCTGGGCACAGGCAGCTCCACTATACACCCTTGATTCCATATAATGCTGCATCGTTCAGCATTCAGATGGATCCCTGCTGCTCACCAGATAAAACTTTGTTAACCTAAATTAGCCAGTGTTAATGCAAACTCAGTTTTTGACCTGTGGGTCAGAGAAGGATATCAATTATGTTTAAACTTTGATATCTGTCAAGTGCCCTCTGCTATTATTTGAACCTCAAATCTGCTGAAACATTAGAATGCTTAAATTAATAATGCATTGTGAGAACATTTCCACTAAATAGCAGAGTGAGCATGTGTTACTTTTGTAAGTAAGGAAGCATTTATACCTGAACTCTTAAAGGATGGTGGCAAGTAGTTAACACACTGAGTGGGAAATCATTGTCATCCAAGACCTGAAATGAGAAGAAATGAACAAAAAAGTAGTGATGGGGTAAAAATGGCAACATTATAGTGTCTTCTGAATATGTAATTTTTCCAACATAAATGCAAAACCACCATTAAGGCCAAAGCTATTATCCTGGTCTATGGTGATGTTCAAACGGTTAATTATCTGCTACCATCATGAAGTAAAATCCTACGCCAAGTGGTATTCCTGTCAAAGTTAGCAGATTGAACAAGTCAAAAATTATATCTGATGTTACACTATAGATATGAAAACTGCATATTTGCTAACTCAATTTCCATTCAGAATTTTTAGATGTTTTTGGAAAATGAAATCCAAATCCAAAAGACTTCTTCCCCTGGGCTTTTGTGAGCTTTAGTGCACTCACACTCTTGTATTTAGTTCAAGCTGTGGCTTTCAATTATTTTCCACTAATGAAGATCGAGGAAGGATTGACGCCTTTGAATTGTGGTGGTGGCAAAGAATATTGAATATACCATGGACTGCCAAAAGAACCAACGAATCTGTCTTGAAAGTACAACCGGGATGCTCCTTAGAAGCAAGGATGGTGAGACTGCATTTTACATACATTGGACATATTGTCAGGAGGGATCAGTCCCTGGAGAAGGACATCATCCTTGGCAAAGTATAGCATCAGCAGAAAAGAGAAAGACCCTCAGCGAGGTGGATTGACACAGTGGCTGCAACAATAAGCTCATGTGTAGCGACAATTGTGAGGAAGGCGCAGGACTGGGCAGTGTTTCTTTCTGTTATGCACAGGGTCTCTATGAGTCAGGATCGACTAGATGGCACCTAACAACAACAGCAATGAATTTTTCTCTAGCATACTTCACACCTCAATACCAGCCACCTTTCTTAAGTAGAAAATTGTTAAAGAAAAAAAGATGCCACTTTTCACATTTTGTCATTTTTCTTTTCACATTTATTTCCTGCAATTGGAAGCTTGGGGCATTTGGCCATCCAGGGTCTGCCTAGTGGATTCCTTTGATCCCCCACCCCTTTTTTTGGAAGTAGAGATGGTTGTTTATTTTTGTTGAAGTTGACTTTTAGATTGTTTAAAGACTCTATCATTTCTGCCAAACATAAGACTTTATGAATTGTAGAGATCAAAACCAGAAGGAAACTGATAGGTTCTCGCTTAGAAAAAATTGTTAAAGAATCCCATTTCATCATGTTCAATACTTTTTTCACAAAACACATGTGACAAACGCATTTCTAAATTTTTAAAATTTGCTTATACCTTGATTTTATATATATTTAGCATTCACTTGTATCTAATATTGACTTTGCTTATACATATGGCCTTTCCCATGAGTCTCAGGCCCCCTCAATTGTGTTCTCAATATTCATTTCCATAATTCTCAGGATCTTGTGCCAACAAAAGCAGAGATTTAACCAAAGGTTCTCTTGACTTTTTCCCCCAGGTTCCTGCCTCAGGAGTCAATGAATTAATAATGATCTCTGTGACATTTAAAACAATGGAAAGGTGTCTTAATTCAGAGGTTCTCAACGGAGGCAGGAGTTGCCAGAATTACCTGGGGAGATTTTTTTTTTTTTAACCTCGTATATATGCTTCTAATTTCAACCTGAGATTTCTAATAAAACTATCTTTAAAAAAAAGCATGATTTTTCTCTGGAGAATTTAGATCTACATAAGTTTCAATATTGCAGGCAACAGAAATCATCACTGAATATTTAACCAGAAAAGGCAGTTATTGATAGTATATTCAGCTTCTCAAGAAAGTACTATGTGATCTAGATAAGCAGATTCAGACATGGGCAGACCAAGAAAAGCTAGGCAATAGTCAGGAAGCAGCCAAAACTACACCTCAAATTCAAACCCAAGAGGACATTGTTGTTCGTTGAATATTAGATGCTGTCCCTTGCACTGCCACCGCAGTAGGCTCCAGACACTCAGCATTTGCCCTGGCGTGGCTTCCTTTGGTGTGTCTGGAATATGATTCATGTTGAACCCATGCCACTCCCTACCATTAAATAGGTTCTCCCCTGCCCTTGGTCTTTGGCTTACTAATTCCTAATTCAGATTCTGGGGTGATGAACCTAAATGGCTTAGACAAGCCACAGATGATGCTGGGAAACTGAGCATCTATAGTTTCCTCTTTTGTGAGTGATTCTGAAAATACAGAAAAAGTTCAGATAATGGGCACACTAGAGGCTCTACACAAAAAAGTATTGTGCATTATAGTTCGCATCTCTGCTAATATAAAACTATTGCAAAGTCCATAGTTTTAATGGTAGAATATGTACTTTTATATATACATAATTGTTAATTTAAGTTTATTAGCAGCTTTTGTGGAGCCCTGTTGGTGCAGTGGTTAAGAGCTCAGCTGTTAACCCAGAGGTGGGCAGTTTGAACCTATCAGCCGCTCCTTGGAAACCCTATGGGGCAGTCTACTCTGTTCTATGTGGTTGCTATGAGTTGGAACCGACTCAATAGCAACAGGTTTTTAACAGCAGCTTTTATAGTTAGAGAAATGACTACTCTTAAGCACTGGTCAAAGAGCCCTAGTGGCACAATGGTTAAGAGCTTGGCTACTAATAAAGAGGTCAACAGTTCGAACACACCAGCCACTCTGAGGGAGAACAGACCTGGCGATATGCCCCATAAAGATTATAGCCTAGTAAACCCTATGAGGTAGTTCTATTCCATTATATAAGGCCTTCATGAATCAGAATCATCAATGACTCATAAGCAAAGTTCAAGTTGAAACTGAAGAAACTTAGAACAAGTCCACAAGACCCAAAGTACAACCTTGAGTATATCCCACCTGAATTTAGAGACCATCTCGAGAATAGATTTGGCACGTTGAGTAATAACAACCAAAGACCAGGTGAGTTGTGGAATGACATCAAGGACATCATACATGAAGAAAGCAAGAGGTCATTAAAAATTCAGGAGAGGAAAAAAAAAAAGACCTAAATGGATGTCAGAAGAGGCTCTGAAACTTGTTCTTGAACATCGAGTAGATAAACCAAAAAGGAAAAAATGATGAAGTAAAAGAGCTGAACAGAAGATTTCAAAGGTTGGCTTGAGAAGACAAAGTATCATAATGATGTGTGCAAAGAGCTGGAGGTAGAAAACTAGAAGGGAAAAACATGTGCAGGATTTCTGAAGCTGAAAGAAGTGAAGAAAAATTTCAAGCCTTGAGTTGCAATACTGAAGGATTCTATGGGAAAATATTAAACTACATAGGAAGCATCAAAACAATATGGAACAAATACACAGAGTCACTATACCAAAAAGAACTGGTCAACGTTCAACCATTTCAGGAGGTAACATATGATCAGGAATTGATTGTACTGAAGGAAGAAGTCCAAGCTGCTATGAAGGCACTGGTGAAAAAGAAGGCCCCAGTAATTGACAGAATACCAAGTGAGATATTTCAACAAACAGATTGAGCACTGGAAGTGCTCAGTTGTCTATACCAAGAAATTTGGAAGACAGCTACCTGGACAACCGACTGGGAGAGATCTATATTTGTTTATTTCCAAGAAAGGTGATTCACCGAATGTGGAAATTATGGAACAATATCATTAATATCACACGCAAGTAAAATTTTGCTGAAGATCATTCAAAAGTGGCTGCAACAGTATATCTACAGGGAACTGCCAGAAATGCAAGCTGGATTTAGAAGAGGACATGGAATCAGGAATACCATTGCTGATGTTAGATGGATCCTGACTGAAAGCAGAGAATACCAGAAATATGTTTACCTGTGTTTTATTGAATATGCTAAGGCTTTTGACTATGTGGATCATAACAAATTATGGATAACATTGCAGAGAATGGGAAATCCAGAACACTTGATTGTTCTCATGAGGAATCTGTACATGCATCAAGAGGCAGTCAATCAAACAGAGCAAGGGGAATCTGTTTAAAGTCAGGAAAGGTATGTGTCAGGGCTGTATTCTTTCACCACACTGATGGCACTGGGTTTGGTTTTTTTTTTTTTTTTTTAATTCAATCTGTATGTTGAGCAAATAATCTGAGTAGCTGGGCTATACAAAGAAGAACATGGTATCAAGATTGGAAGAAGACTCATTAACAACCTGTTTTATAGAGATGACACAACCTTGCTTGCCTAAAGGGAAGAGGACTTGAAGCATTTACTGATGAAGATCAAAGATCACAGCCTTCAGTATGGATTAGACCTCAACATAAAGAAAACAAAAATCCTCACAACTGGACCAATAAGCAACATCATGATAAACAGAGAAAAGATTGAGATTGCCAAGGGTTTCATTTTACTTGTATCCACAATCAACACCCATGGAAGCAGCAAAAGGCACATTGCATTGGGCAAATCTGCTGCAAGAGATATCTTTAAAATGTTAAAAAGCAAAGACGTCACCCTGAGGACTAAGGTGCTCCTGACCCAAGTCATGGTGTTTTCAAACGCATCATATGCATGTGAAAGCTGGACAATGACTAAAGAAGACTGGAGAAGTATTGATGCCTTTGAATTGAAGTGTTGGCCAAGAATATTGAATATACCATGGACTGCCAAAAGACTGAACAAGTCTGTCTTGGAAAAAGTACAACCAGAATGCTCCTTGGAAGCAAGGATGGCGAGACTGCATCTCACATAATTTGGGCATGTTATCAGAAGGGATCAGTCCCTGGAGAAAAATATGCTTGGTAAAGTAGAGGGTCAGCAAAAAAGAGGAAGGCTCTCAACGAGATGGACTGACACAGTGGCTGCAACACTGGGCTGAAGCATAGCAACAATTGTGAGGATGGCACAGGACCAGGCAGTGTTTGGTTCTGTTGTGCATAGGGTCACTGTGAGCTGGAGCTGACTCAACAACACCTAACAACAACATGAGTCAGAATCCATTCAATGGCACACAACAACAACAACAAAACACTGGTCCATAAAACACAAACATATATAAGAAAAACATATATAAGCTGCATTAAATCACAAACGAAAACACATTCAATAAAACAGAATGGAGAAATATATATATATCACTCCAGAATTGTGAGCGAGTGTAAGTGATAATATTTTGCATTTGTTTTACCAGTCAGGAAACCCTGATGCCATAGTGCTTAAGTGCTGTGGCTGCTGACAAAAAGATTGGCAGTTCAAATCCACCAGCCACTCCTAGGAAACTCTATGGGGCAGTACTGCTCTGTCCTACAGGGATGTTATGAGCCAGAATCAATTGGGTGCCAAGGGGTCCTTTTTTTTTTTTTAACAATCCATACGTATTATAAAATCCTAATCTTCCATTTATGTCTCGTATAACAAAAAAGGTGTCAGTCAGAGAAGAAGGCCTGTGGTTAGTCTTGGCTGTAGTACTAATGCACTGTGTTCCCTTGGTTAGTCATTAATTCTCTCTCTACTCTACTGCCCTACCATGTAACATGGGTGCATTAATTCATGGTCAAAATATCTTTGAAAACTCATGAAAGGAACTTTCACATGGCTGGACCCTACTCACTCTAGAGTGCCCTCATCATAGCCTCCCTCCTTGACCACCCTAGCTAAATTGCCGTATTAGTCACTCACTCTCGTATCAATCTTTCAGTTCTTTTATAGTTCTCCAGAAACATCTTGTTTGTCTAGTTGTTATTTATTTATTTATTTTTTGGTCTCTGCACCATGAGAATTTAAGCTCATAGGGCAGGGGCACTGTCTCTCTTCTTAATAAACACATCCCCAGTGTCTAAAATAGAACCTGACAAGCAGGAAACACCTAGTGAATCTTTGTAAACAAATAGGTGAATGAGATAAAAGATATGAAAGCACTTTGAGAAAATGAAAATATTTAAAAGTAAAATATCTATAGAGATATTTGTTATTTCTCAAGACTTACAACAAATGCAGCCTTTTGCAGTGAAAACACCTATTTCTGTTGTCCACAAACATTTAAACCTTTTAGCAAGTACCACAAATATGGTCTCCTCTGACTCTAGCAGCAGGAATATATTTTTACCTACACACATAGAATTACACAAGAAATATTTTATGCATCTCTTTCAAAATATTTTTCTTTCCTTATAAGAAAAAAAACTTTCAATGCTCTGTGGACAAGTTCCCTGTGATGAATACCACAAGATCAGAGGACTACAGTAGGCACCTACTTCTCTTTCCTTGGTGCTATGCTTCACCTAGTATGCTCCCATTCTTTCTTCTTTACAATGATATACCATTACTACTGGCCTTCTAAATGCTCCTTTAATTTCTTCCCCTTGCTGCACTGCATGACTTTTATGGGGATGAACAAAGAATTACTAGTCCATTTCGAACAGCAGTAAATCTCTTTTTTGCCCTTGCTTCTTAACTGTACTTTTAATCTTCTCTTCTGAAAATGATTAATTCAAGTGAAAAAGTACTATATTGCAGCATCCTTGATTGTACCTCTTCTTCCTGAACAACTGTTGAGGATGCAACTCATGTGCACTGCATTTGGCCAAGGCTGTGACACCTTCCTTGCAGGACCAGATCAAACCAGGAGTATAGAGGCCGTGAAACTGGCAGAGCCAAGACACATGGGGTCTATCCAGTCTCTGACATTGCATTTCTGCATTAACTTTCATAAATTGTTTTCCCTTTTTTGGCCTCCAGTTTTATTACCTGTAATATGAGAAGATAAGAAAAGTCTACAGTTCCCTCTGAAATACTTAGTCTAGTGGTTCCTATATCAGATTAACATGTAGAAAGAGCCCACCGCAACTGATCTGTCTCATAAATGCCTGCTTTCAAAAGAAAAAGAAAGAGCTAATGTTTTTAATGTGTTCAAAAACTACAGACGATACCATACAGAAGCAGCCTAGCGTTTTCTTGTGTTAAGGTACCCAACTGAAACTCCAAAATGCAGTGTCGATTGTGAAACTCAGCTACCTTAAAAAAAGGTAATGATGGAAGCAGAAATCTATATGCAGAATGGCACATCCCCTCTTCACATACTGAAGTTGAGATGGGGGATGGAAAATGGGGAGTTTTTTTTTTTTTTTCCTTCAGGTTCCTGATGAAAACTGAACAAGGCTAAGCATAGAAAAAATTTTGAAGTTTTTTGTTATGTTTTTTAACTTTTTACTGTATCTCTTTTTTATCTACTAAATTCTCTGTTCTCAAGAAACCCAGTAATCTTATTTGCCTGAAACGATGACAACCTAGTCATGGCTGCCTACACCTGAACTTCCCGGAGCATCATCAAAGTCCTAGTTAATCCTGTAAGACAATTCTTCCAATGAATTAATTAGTCAGTTAGGAGATTTTTTGAGGGGGAGACTTCTAAAACATCCTAAGTGGGTGTAATGTAATGTAATGAAGGGAGGAGAGACTTGGATATGCCTTAGAAAGAGATGGGTATTGACTATTTAGCTGACCTGTGACACTTGTGCTCTTAGATTATTCGTCTTAGGAAAAGAGCCAGGCAGTTTAAGTGCAATTCTCATGAGCATTTTTTTTTTTTTAATTGTGCTCTAGGTGATATTTTACAGTGCAAATTAGTCTGTCATTCAAAAATTAACAAGAAAATTGTTTTGCGGCATTGGTTACAATCTCCACAATGTGTTATCACTCTCCCCCTTTCTCTTTATATACAGGGTTCCCCGCATCCATTCATCCAGTTTTCCTGTTCCTTCCTGGCTTCTCATCTTTGTTTTTGGGCAGATGTTGCCCATTTGGTCTCCTATACTTAATTGAACTAAGAAGCACTTTCTTCATTTATATTATTGTTGGTTTTAAAAGCCTGTCTAATCTTTGGCTGGAAGGTGGGCTTTGGAAGTGGTTTCAGTTTTGAGTTAGCAGGGTGTCCAGATGCCACAGTCTCAGGGGTTCCTCCAGTCTCTGTCAGAGCAATAAGTCTGGTCTTTTTTTGTGAATTTTTGACTTTTGTTCTACATTTTTCTCCCACTCTGTCCAGGGCCCTCTATTGTGATCCGTGTCAGAGTCATGGGTAGTAGTAGCTGGGTACCATCTTGTTCTGGGCTCAGGCTGGTGGAGGCTGCAGTTCATGTGATCCATTACTCCTTCAGACTAATATTTTCCTTGTATCTTTGGTTTTCTTTATTCGCCTTTGCTCCAGACATGATGGGACCAATAGAAGTGTCTTAGATAGCTGCTTGCGAGCTTTTAAGACCCTAGACACTACTCACCAAACAGGTTGTAGAACATTCTCTTTATGAACTATGTTGTGCCAATTGACCTAGATGTCCCTGGAGACCATGGTCCCCAGCCCTCAGCCCTAGTAACTCATTCCCTGAAGGTGTTTGGTTGTGTCTAGGAAGCTTCTATGACTTTGCCTTGGTCCAGTTGGCTGACTTCCCCTATATAGTGTGTTGTCTTTCCCTTCACCAAAGTTAACATTTATCCACTATCTAGTTAGTGATTTCCCATCCCTACTCCTTCCCTCCCTCATAACAGGCAAAGGCTTTTTGTTGTTGTTGTTTTTTCCCTGTGTGTAAACCTTTTCTTGGGTTTTTGTAATAGTGGTCTCATACAATATTTGTCCTTTTGTGATTAACTTATTTCACTCAGCATATCTCATGAGCTTTTCTAAGAAAATGTGTCTTTATTCAGTCTGTCTTATATTATATCCTCATAAATATGTTGTGCTTCCCTCTGTCTGGCCATACTCCTTATAGCTCTCTGGTCAAGGTAAGCTGGAAAGTTTCTCATATTTGCTCCCACTTTCTGAATTCTTTACAGTCTGCTATAAAGCCGTATTAGCACTAATTTTCAAAATAGAAAAAGCTTTATGTTTGCTTCAAAAACAGTAGCACAGTAATGTTAATTTTAATGTAATAGAAATATTAATAGGCATGGTAATAGTAAGAAGCAAAGTAAGTAACAAGTATGGAAATACAATAATAGCAAAGTAAAAATGATAGTGATAATAATAGGAATAGTTAAAGAAAAACCTTGCATAATGGAAGAAATAGCAGAATTTTTTTTTTCAACTACAGTTTGTAGGGTTCTTTCTAATCTGCACATCAAGAAAGGGGGCCCAGAGTGAACCCATCTTTTCTGGGTTATATAGGTGCTCTGGGTAACTTAAGTTTACTCCCTTGAATCATACTGAGTTGTCTCTGGGAATCATGGATGGGATTAAAAGTTAAGTAAAATGATTATATTGTAAGCTCTGAAAAGCCTTTTTCACAGCCCCTGCATTTCAGAGGGTGTCTTAGTTATCTAGTGCTGCTATAACAGAAATACCACAAGTGGATGGCTTTGAGAAAGAGAAATTTACTCTCTGAGTCTGGAAGACTAGAAGTCCAAATTCAAGGTGCTAGCTCCAGGGGAAGTCTTTCTCTCTCTGTTAGCTCTGTGGGAAGGTCCTTGTCATCAATCTTCCCCTGGTCAAGGGGCTTCTCAGAGGAGCGAACCCTGGTGCAAAGGACTCACTCTGCTCCTGGCACTACTTTCGTGATAGTGTGAGGTCCCCCGTCTCTTCACCGGCTTCTCTCTTTTATATCGCAAAAGAAATTGATTCAAGACACAACTTAATCTTATAGATTGTCTTGTCTCATTAATATAACTTCCCCTAACCCTTCCCTATTCATAATATTGCAACACATAGGAAAGTCACATCAGATGACTAAATGGTAGACAATCACACAATGCTGGGAATCATGGCCTAGCCAAATTGACATACATTTTTGGGAGACACAATTCAATCAATAGCGGCAGGTTTTGAAATCAAACAAATTAATTTATGTAGCACTTCTTTTTCCTGATATCGCTGATAGCCTAAAATAAAATCATACAACCATCTATAATGCATTTCTGCTGTTGTGGTACGCCGTCACGTCGATTCCAACTCATAGTGACCCCATATGACAGAGTAGAACAGCCCCATAGGGTTTCCTAGGTTGTAATCTTTATGGGAGCAGAACACCAGGTCTTTCTACCATGTAGTCATCGGGTGGATTTGAACTGTTGACTTTCAGGTTAGGTTAGCACTCAACCATCATACCACCAGGGCTCCTTAATGCATTTTTAGTGCAGAGAAATTTAGACCATGATTAATACACAAAAAAAGCAGCAGATTAGTGCATATCTGGTGCTTCAGTGCAGTAAGCTTTTAAACCACATAATGACTGAAGTGCTGTAATGAATGGGCCATAGAGTGAAACAGGACAATAGCCTTAACCCAGTGCGCTGTAAGGCTCTGGGTAAGCAGTGGCTAACCGGGAGACAGCTGTGGAGAGGGACCGGAGGTGAGCACATGTCAACTCAGGAGAAGAGAAAAAAAAATTCATTGGTAGTGCTACAAAACCCAGGATCAGAACACATTTTAGAGGCAAGGTAGATTGTTGTTGTTGTTAGGTGCTGTGGGGTCTGTTCCTACTCATAGCAGCCCTGTGTACAACAGAACCAAACCTTGCACCACCCTCACTACCATTGCTCTGGCTGAGCCCATTGTTGCAGCCACTGTGTCAGTTCATCTTGTTGAGGGGCTTCATCTTTTGCACTGACTCTCTAGCAAGCATGATGTCCTTCTTGAGGGACTGGTCCCTCCTGGTAACATGTCCAAAGTATGTGAGATGAAGTCTTGCCATCCTTGCTTCTAAGAAGTAATCTGACTATACTTCTTCTCAGACAAATTTGTTCATTCTTTTGGCAGTCAGTGGTAGACTCAATATTCTTCACCAACACCATAATTCAAAGGCACCAATTCTTCTTCAGTCAGCCTTAGTCATTGTCCAGCTTTTGCACAGATTAAGAATTTCTAAATCAGTGTCTACTGAGGCTTAAAAAAAAAAAAAAAACCCAGAACATCAGAACACACAGTATGTAGTGTATAAGGGGTGAGTGTGCATTATTTATTTTTCTGTCTAAATGGTAAAATAAATTATTAGTACTTAAATTTTAACTCCTTCCTGAAGACTTTTTTTTTATTGTGTGAGAAAAATATGTCAATTATAACAAAACGAAGAAACTACATAGAAAAGCAAGGAACAATAATTTGCTCTTCATTAAAACAAGTCCTTAGCTGATAAAATCCCAAAAGCACTAGCTATGTTCCATTTGGTAGGTTGCAGGGAGGGGGCAGTGTCTGTCCAATTTATATAAACTAGAGGAAGAAGTATAACAAACAAAATATTGACTATTCTTTCAAATAGCTCGATTGGGAAATAATGACTAGTGTCAGACATAATATCACAAGGTCAGTAACCTTTCATCCCACAGTGCAATATTTTACTGCTCTTTCCCCAGAAATCAGTTACAATAGACTCTACCATTTGTCATGTGCATTATCTGGATTTTCTGAAAGTAGGAATAGTTGACCTTAACCATGCTACAACTACTAGCAGTTGAAGGTCATGCCATATGTCACTGAAAAGAGAATTTCGCCTGAATGGGCAGTAAACTCTTGACTTTGACCTGTGACATTAATGTCATGAAGTAATATTATTTTCCATCCTTACAATTTACATGGAGAACACATATACTTTATTCTACTAAACTGTTCTTTTACATCTTCATAAGAATCTTGTCCATTTGGAAGGAAGTATTGAAGCAGAGAGATTTACTTACTGCTAAAATTAACTGGCTTGCAGAGAATGCAGTTCTTGAGTAATTGCTCTTGTTTTTTCCTGCTACATGTTTGATAGAGAAACAAACAAAAAACAAAGGTAGATATGCATAACTTGAATAATCTGAGAAGCCGTAAACAGGATGTAGCTGACAATTAAAAATACTGCTTTTTTAATTTCTGTAAATATTTAAGACTGACACTTCAAAATCTCTATCTATCAAGGTTACCTTTTCTCTGTATGTGACCTCTTGGGGTAGAAAAAAAAAAAAAAGGAAGCGCTTTGGTTAAATACCCTGCTGCATTTAATGTATCTAACATCTCATATAATGCTGTTACAGTTATATAATTTACAAACTGAATTGTATCTGCCAAATGCTAAGACAAATGCAGTATACTCACATACAAAAAAAAATCTAAAGTTACATATCTTTTAGTTCAAAAGATTACAGATCTTTCATATCATTTGCTTTCATTTCCTAGTATATTATTACATTGATGTCATATGTGTGAGTGGAAAAAAGAATAAAACTTTTCTAAAGCCTGAGTACTTTGAATAAGCAAGACACCAGGCACAGTCCCTATTTTACCCCATACAGTAAATCTCAACTTCTTAAATTTACAACTTTCCCAGGCAGGTACCTGAGCAAAAAGATGAGAATAGAATGTGTTCTTGCCTACATTATGAACTAAGGCTTTGATAGTTCTTTTTTACAAACAGTGATTTGTGTAACACAAGTGGTCGTTGCAACATTTTTAACTTTCTTTCTCTCTTGTGTATGTATATCTATATACATACTTATACATACACAGATATATATACACACACTCACATTTCATATATTTTATATGTTTTATGCTTACATAAATCAATTTATTCATTCATTTATTATTTATTCTCTTCAACTTGATTATGATATTCCTGTGGGCAAAAACATGCTTAGCCTTTTCTGGGTATTAATGTCTGGCACATATTAGATACTAGGTAAATGTTTGTTGGATATTGGTAAGGAAGGAAGAATAATATTCTACATGTTTAAAAATTTTAGTATCCATTAATTGTGAAGTGCTTCATTGTCATATCCTAAAGCTTCATCCTTTCAATTGCAAGATTACTGCATTTTAGTTGCCATGTTTAGGTTTGAAACTTGGCTCTTACACTTACTAATTATGGGAATTTAGGCATGTTATTTAATCATTCATGTATCCATTTTCTCCCATGTAAAACGGGAATAATAGTTGTACCTACCACATACAATTATTAGGAGGATTATTTTGCTTAATATAAGTGAAGTACATAGAAATGTGCTTGGTATTTAGTAAGTTGTACGCAAGTGTTTTCTATATTGATTACTGATATCTCTTAGGTTATTCATTAGTCATGACATAGGGATAATAGTATCAACCTTATTGGTTTGCCAGCAATAAATGATGCAATAAAAAAAAAAAAAAAAAAAAACATATAAAGCTAACATAATTTTCTGACAGATTATATGTGGGGAGTAAGAGAAAAAGGAATCAAAGATGATTCCAGACTTTTCTCTCATTAAGTTTATAATTCTATTAGATATTCAAATGTAGAAATTAAGTACGAATTGGGTATGGAATTGAAAAGAAGGAATACGGATTAACAATTCCAAAACTAAAATATTAGTTCCCAGGGCTTATATTTAGTTACTTGACTTGTTCTTTTTATCCCATTGCTGTCGAGTTGATTCCAACTCACAGCAACCCTGTAGGACAGAGTAGAACTGCCCCATAGAATTTCCAAGGAGCACCTGGTAGGTTCAAACTGCCAACCTTTTGGTTAGTAGCTGTAGCACTTAACCACTATGCCTCCAAGGTTTTCCATTCTATGTATCAGTGATTCCTAATTTATTAGATAATGAGACCTTTTTAGTAGCTGATGAAGGGCAAACACGTACACATAAAATGTGCATACATTTAATTTTAATGTTTTGGAAATTGGTTTTACCCACATGAACCATAACGACAATATTGACACAGACATGATCCTATGATTCTAAATTTCCATGCAAAATAATCTTTACTTCCTGCAAAATAATCCTATTAAACTATACAAATAAAAACTTTATATATATATATATATATATATATATATATATATATATATATATATATATATTTGGTCAGTCCCTGGGTGGCACAAGTGAATAAGCGCTCAACTACTAATGGAAAGTTTGGCGGTTCAAATCCACCCAAAAATGCCTCAGGAGAAAGGCCTGGTAATCTGTTTCTCAGTGGTCATAGCCAAGAAAACACTACACGCAGTTTTACTCTGCAACATGGAACTGCCATGAGTTGGGATCGGCTCAATGGTAACTGGTTTGGCATTTTTTGGGTTTTGTTTGGCTTACGTGAGAAGCTGAAAATATGCGTAATGCACCCAATATATATATTTAATGAATTTAAGTGTTTTATTTTGATGGTAACAGGGTTTGAAAATCAAAATTTACATAAATATATTTTACCAAACAACGTTAGTATTCTCATAGTTCACTTCAAAACATCCCCGTAGAGTTCTGCCAAGAAGCAACTTCATTTTCCTAGAGCCTGAGTTGATTTTCCACCAGTTTCTTTCTCCTCAAACCCATGAGGTCATCTGGTAAAATGCGTATCAACCTTCAGAAAATTTTAGTCTAGCATTGAAACATTTAGATAGTTATCTATCTCAATTCGCCACTTCCAAAATGGTGGCTTGAACAAAAACATTGCTGATTTTTAACAGCATTAATCATGATAAGTATAAGAACTTGAATCAATGTATTTTTCTCATTTCTAAAGCCAAACCTGTTACCCAAGTTACCTAAGAGCAGTGAATAAATTTCTTTCTATAAAAATCTTCTGAATTAGTTGTATTTCTATACACAACAATCTGAAAAGGAATTTAAGAAAAAAAAATTCCATTTACAAAGGCATCAAAAGAATAAAATATTTAAGAATAAATTTAACAAAAGAGCCACAAAACTTGTACAGTATTCTAAAGATTACAAAGTTCCACTGAGTGAAATGAAAGAAGACCTAAATAAATGGAAATACATCTCATGTTTCTGAATTGGAAGACTTAAATTGTTAAAATGGAAACACTTCTCAACTGGACCTATAGATTCAATGCAATTCGTACCAAAATCCCAGCTAACAAAACTGATGAGACAAAGAAATAGACAAAAAAAAAAAAAAAAAAAAAAACCCTAAAATTCACAGGGAAGAGCTAGACTCAGGATATCCAAAATAATCTTGAAAAAGAAAAAAAAAAAAAAGTTGGAGAACTCACTTACTATAGCATATAAAGCTGTTCTAAAACAAAACAAAATTTTTGCCCAGAGTATGTTCAAACATTTCAGGAAAGAATCTTTGGAATGTCAGTGAAGTTCTGTATACCAGGGGAAAAAAATTACTAGTTTTTTTTTTTTTAATGCGGTCTCAAAAAGGTACAAAGTTCTAGTTTTGATAATGATTTTCTTTGACAAAACAAGGCTTACTTTAAGATTGTGATCAGAGTCTTTGACACCAATGCAGGTCAATGTAGCAACAATGAGTTATGGTAGCATGTGGGGTTCATTTTTTCATTAAAACAAGAAAACCATATGTATTGGCAAGAACTAGGTGCATTCCTCCTGAAAAAGGCTTTTTCTTCATTAAAGATTTTCTTGGCAAATGTACTTTTTATCGTTTTGAATATATCAACACTTTCTGAAAGGAAAGATGTTCACATATTAAGAATCCACTTTGATTTCCTAAGTAGGCACATAATATATTAAGGCTATTTCTATGCAATATAACTTCAACAAGGTTCTCCACCCCTATGCATCTGTCAGTTTGTCACACTCTGGGGGCTAGTGTGGTGACGTGATGCTGGACACCATACCACTGGTATTCAAATACCAGCAGTGTCACCCATGGCAGACAGGTTTCAGCTGAACTTCCAGGCTAGGACAGACTAGGAAGAATGACCCAGTGGTCTACTTCTAAGAAGAATTAGTCAGTGAAAACCTTATGAATAGCAGGGAACATTGTCTGATATAGTGCTGAAAGATTAACCCCTCAAGTTGGAAGGCACTCAAAAGACAACTGGGGAAGAGCTGCCTCCTCCTTAATGACATGGTTGGGGACCTTCATTTGCTGATGTGGCATGACTCAAAATGAGAAGAAACAGCTGGAAACATCCATTAATAACCAGAAGGTGGAATGTGTGAAATATGAAACTAGGAAAACTGGAACTCTTCAAAAATGAAATGTAATGCATAAACATTGATACCCTAGGCATTAGTGAGCAGAAATGGACTGATATCGGTCATTTTGAATCCAACAATCATATGGTCTAGTATGCCAGGAATGAGACAACTTGAAGAGGAATGGTATTGCATTCATTGTCAAAAAGAACATTTCAAGATCTATCCTGAAGTACAATGTTGTCAGTGATAGGATAATGTCAATATGTTTACAAGGATGAATATGACTAACATTTGAATATGACTAATATTCAAATTTATGCATGAATCACTAAGGCCAAAGATGAAGAAACTGAACATTTTTACCAACTTCTGCAGTCTGAAATTGATCGAACATGCAATCAGGATGCATTGATAATTCCTGGTGGTTGAAATGCAAAAGTTGGAAACATGGTGGATCAGGTATTGGAAAACATGGCCTTGGTTATAGAAATGATGTCAAAGATCACATGATAGAATTTAGCAAGACCAGTGACTTCTTCATTGCAAATATCTTTTTTTCACCAACATAAATGGCCTCTATACACTCGGACCTCATGAGATGGAATACACAGAAATCAGACAGACAACATCTGTGGAAAGAGACTAAAGAAAAGCTCAATATCATCATTCAGAAGAAGGCCAGGGGCCAACTGCAGATTAGACCATCAATTGCTCATGTGCAAGATAAAGTTGAAACTGAAAATTAGAACAAGTCCATGAAAGCCAAAGTATGACCATGAGTACATTCCACCTGAATTTAGAGACCATCTCAAGAACAGATTTGACGCATTGAACACTAAAGACAGAAGACCAGATGAGCTGTGGAATAACATCAAGCACATCATACATGAAGAAAGTAAGAGATCATTAAAAAGACAGGCAAGAAAGAAAAGACCAAAATGGATGTCTGAAGAGACTCTGAAACTTGCTCTTGAATGCTGAGTAGCTAGAGCAAAAGGAAAAAATGTTGAAGTAAAAGAGCTGAACAGAAGATTTCAAGGGGTGGCACAAGAAGAATAAGTAAAGTATTATGGTGACATGTGCAAAGACCTGGAGGTAAAAAACCAAAAGGGAAGAACACGGTTAGCATTTCTCAAGCTGCAAGAGCTGAAGAAAAAATTCAAGCCTCAAGTTGCAATACTGAAGGATTCTACTGGGAAAATATTAAATGATGCAAGAAGCATCAAAGAAGATGGAAGGAATACACAGAGTCACAATACCAAAAAGAACTGGTCAACTTTCAACTGTTCCAGGAGGTAGGGAACATATAATAAGGAACTGTACCGAAGAAAGAAGTCCCAGCAGCACTGACAGAATTGGGGAAAAACAAGGCTCCAGGAATTGACAGAACACCAACTAAAATGTTTCAACAAATGGATGCAGCACTAGAAGTGCTGACTAGGCCAAGAAATTTGGAAGACAGTTACCTGGCCAACCAACTGGAAGAGATCCATATTTTCGCCTCTTCCCAAGAAAGGTGATCCAACTGAATGCAGAAATTATCAAACAATATCATTAATATTACACACAAGTAAAATTTTGCTGAAGATCATTCAAAAGTGGCTGCAGCAGTACATGGGCAAGGAAATGCCAGAAATTCAAGCCGGATTCAGAAGAGGGTGGAAAAAGGAATATCACTGCTTATGTCAAATAGATCCTGGCTGGAAGCAGAGAATACCAGAAAAAAATGTTTACCTGTGTTTTATTGACTATGCAAAAGCATTCAACTGTGTGGATCATAACAAGTTATGAATAACATTGTGATGAATGGGAATTCCAGAATGCTTAATTGTGTACATTGAACCTGTACATAGATCAAGTGGCAGTCGTTGAACAGAACAAGGGAGTACTGCATGGTTTAAAGTCAGGAAAGGTGTGCATCAGGGTTGTATCCTTTCACCATACCTATCTGATCTATATGCTGAGCAAATAATCTCAGAAGCTGGACTATATGAAGAAGAATAGGGCATCAGGATTGGCGGAAGACTCATTAACAACCTGTGTTATGCAGATGACACAATCTTGCTTGCTGAAAGTGAAGAGGACTTGAAGCAGTTACTGATGAAGATCAAAGACCACAGTCTTCAGTATGGATTACACCTCAACATAAAGAAAACAAAAATCCTCACAAGTGGACCAATAAGCAACATCATGAAAAATGGAGAACCGATTGAAGTTGTCAAAGATTTTACTTGGATCCACAATCAACACCATGGAAGCAGCAGTCAACAAATCAAAAGATGCATTGCACTGGGCACATCAGCTGCAAAAGACCTCTTTAAAATGTTGAAAAGCAAAGATGTCACCTTCAGGACTAAGGTCCACCTGACCTAAGCCATGGTGTTTTCAGTTGCCTCATATGCATGAGAAAGCTGGACGATGAATAAAGAAGACAGAAAAAGAATTGATGCCTTTGAATTGTGTTGTTGGTGAATACTGAGTATACCATGGACTGCCAAAAGAATGAACAAATCTGTCTTGGAAGAGGTAAGACCAGAATTCTTCTTAGAAGCAAGAATAGCGAGACTAGGTCTCACGTGCTTTGGACAGGTTATCAAGAGGAATCAGTCCCTGGAGAAGGACATCATGCTTGGTAGAGGGTCAGCAAAAGAGAGGAAGACCCTCAACCAGACGGATTGACACAGTGGCTGCAACAATGTGCTCAAGCATAGAAACAATTGTGAGAATACCAAAGACCCGGCAACATTTCGTTCTGTTGTGCATAGGGTCACTGTGAATCGGAACCGACTCAGCGTCACCTAACAACGACAACAATATTCTCCAAATTAAAACCCGTCACCATTGAGTAGATTATGACTCATATAGACCCTATAGGACAGAGTAGAATTGCCCCATAGTGTCTCCAAGGAGTGGCTGGTGAATTCGAACTGCTGGCCTTTTGGTTAGCAGCTTTAGCACTTAACCACTCCACCACTTAAGGAAATGCCAATATAATAATAATAGAAATAATAATTTATAAGTTTGCAAAATCTTCTTGTTGTCATTAGGTGCAGTCGAGTCATTTCTGACTCATAGTGACCGTATGTACAACAGAACAAAACACTGCCCACTCCTAAGCCTTCCTCATAATCGTTGTTATGCTTGGGCTCGTTGTGCAACCACTGCGTCAAAACATCTTGTTGAGGGTCTTCCCTGTTTTTGCTGACCATCTACTTTACCAAGCATGATGTCCTTCTCTAGAGACTGGTCCCTGCTGATAACATGTCCAAAGTATGTGAGACGAAGTCTCACCATCCTTACTTCTAAGGAGCATTCTGGCTGTACTTCTTCCAAGACAGATTTGTTCACTATAGTTTTGCCTTTTCAAATTAAACCCTCATAAAATCAACCTATACCGTAGAATAAGTCCATTTTTATCACCATCTACCTCACATATTCAGTAGAAAACTGGCTGCCTACATTCCAATGGAAGTAAATTGGTTTCCTTTTCTCTAAAAGAAGATACTGTAAAATACTACAAAACGGAATACCCACTAACAATTCCAAAACTTCCTATATAGAACTTACTTCTCTCTTATAAAAACTTCTTATTTCTCTCTTATAGAAACTTCTTTTTAATTTTTTTTTGTTTAGAAACATTTAAGCATTTAGCAACTCTGCTCAAATTTAAGGAAAACCTATAAAGCTGATATGGTTTACTCAGATGATAAATTAAGCCATTGAAAATAGCACTGGCTTTATTTTACCCTAAGAAACATCTTATCACACATAGCAACAGACAATATGTTATTTTTTAACCCCCAAAGTAACTGTTACATGTCTAAAATATCATTTAATTTATTCTTAATGATTTGAGTCTTTTCTCGGGGTCAAAGACACCTTTTACATCAACTTCGTTTTACAAATTAATGTTTTGAAGAAAACAGTAAAAGTCAAGTTGTTTGGGAGTACATTAAATTATATGCTAGTTAATGGTGTTGGAGAGATGGCTTAAAAATAAATTGCACATAATACCTTTTAATAAAGGAGCTAAATGTATTTTTTTTATTCTATGTTAAAAGCAGATGCCTATTTGGCACTGTTTGGAATCCCATTTGCCATGTATATTTTGATTAATATTATGCTGGGTAATCTGCACTACGTGGTCTAGGTTCAGTAACCTCACTGTAAAATAATGAGCCTTCAAGAATAAAAAATACGCTCACTATAAAGTTGCATATTCCGAGAAGCAGTGAACGTATTCAAATGAAATGAAAAAATGAGGTTTTCACCCAGTAAATTTGCTCGAAGTGAAACTTACATTTCTCAATTTGTATTTAGCTGTCAGTCTGTGCACTAAAAACTGGACGAGCTATCAACCTTTTGCATATGTTTGCTATAAATACCTTCTCTGATTCAACTGCCATAGGACTCTGCAGAAGTAGTGGTCTTAAGGGAGCTTACAGCAACTGGGATGCAGCCAATGGCAGTGAGTTCACACACTAAGTGGCATCTTCAGAAAAGGACCAGCACTCATATTTTATGAAATATGTAACATGATTTACCCAGGGTTGTCAGAAGAGATGAATTTTAGCCCATGCAAGATAATAAATAGTAATATGTGCTGCATATATTTGACTTATAACCCTTGGCATTTCGAAACAAAATTCTTTTGAAAAATTCATTTTATACTTCATAAACTTTTCTATTGTTTTTCCTGTTTGGGCTGTCTTTGTCAGCAGCCTTCTTATGAAAGTATTATTTAAAATTGTAAATGAAGCAATATTTTTGAGAATATTCACTTAGGAATTTCTTTCCAGGCAACACTTGAAATAGGGAAGTTAGTAGGGTAGAAAATGGTTGGCATCATTAATTCAGCATCTGGGGGGGCAAAAGGCAATAAGTTGTTTGTTCATGATTATGGAAAATTTGTTATTAACTTTTAATGTTACTTGCACTCATGAAAAACTCCGCATTGTTTTAAAACAGAAAATATAGTTTTTTCTATATTTATTTTTATATATTTGGAGTGAAATTTGAAGGCTCATCTAACGCACAGAAGATAATTATTTTTTATTCAAGGCAGAACTCTTTCCATTAAATATAAATGTAGCTTACTTCCTGGCTTATCGTCTTTTGATCTAATAGACACAGTGTTAAGACCTAATAAATGGCTTACTTTACTGTTATCCAACAGATAATTATTACAAGATCATTTGTATACTCGTGTAGTTCTGTGTTTCAGTTTACATTTTCTCCTTCATTTTTCTTACCATATATAAATTACACAAATATTTTTGAGATTCCCAGAGAATATCTTAACTACAAGTACCTAATTAATGTTTAGCACTATATTATAATCATACATAAAGCCCATAATTTAAAAACCTGTCACTTGCATTTTTGTGTAAGACTATGTATTTTCAAAAACATTCATAACAAGATTTCAAATTTGGGGCATGTTCATAACACACAAAATGAGCAAAGATAAAACACATGTCCAAACATACACAATATTGTTAAAAATATATACACTTGCCGTGTAATATGGACACTGACCCCGAAATTGTGTCTACTTTTTTACTAATGATTCTATATTGAAGTTCCTCCTAGCGTATCCTTTTGAGTTCACAAAGGAAACCTGAAGCGGGCCTTTAACAACGCCACAGAGAGTTTGCATTGGCAGTGGCTCCCTGCATCTCAATCATAGAAAACAAGACTTGGGAATAGATATATCTTCTCAATCTTATGAGGACTGTGAAGGCTACTACTTGAATTATTCATTGAACAGCAAAGAGGAAGATTATGTGACCACAGCCCACCTTTGCAAAGGAACATTTTAACATCATTATTAACAACAACAACAAAAAGTCTTATGCATCGGTTAGGGTACTAAGCCAGGCAGTGTATAAACTGAATTTATGAGAATTGCCCTCTATAAATATCCAGATAAAACATAAAATGAATGTCTGCAAGACAAATAATGAACATCTACTTATGTAAATTATACAAGTATGTCCATAAATATGGTACCCAGAGGTGAAAATGTACACACTATATTTAATTAGACAAGAGTTTGGGGCATTAGTTTGTTTTTTTGTATAAGCTTTTCTGGACCAGAAAGTAATAGAATCCATATTTATCCACATCCATGCAGAATAAATTTATGTGTAATAAATAACAATTCCATCTTTGTTACTATGTAAGGTTTTGGCACAGGTCAGCAGTTTAACTTTGTATAAACTGTCTTAAGTGAAGATAAATTGAGGAGGGAAATTAAGAAGATTATGCCTGTGTTGAAGCTCAGGTTGGCTAATGATTTTGCTATTACTGTTTAGCTAAGTCATGAAATGCCATTCTTAGAAGAACAGCAGAAGCCGTACAATAGGTGCGTTCAAGGGTCCTTTTCATAATTTAGGTGACATTTATTTAAAAGTTTATTAATTAAGCCAGAATATTTTTTATTCACCTACTTTATGTTTGTCACTATGCTAGGCACTGGAAAGACTGAGATGAACAAAGTACAACTTCTGCTTTCAATTTTCTCTTAAACTAATAATTGGAGGATAACAAAGAGAATTAGTCCAAAAAATGGATAATTATAACAAAGTACCAAGTATGCTGGCTACATTGAGAGAATTCAGAGAACAACTATCCAGCCCAGCAAGAAGATTTATAGCATGATTCCCAAAAGACAATCACAAGTTACTCTTCCCAAAAGAGCATGGATGTAAGAGTGATACGTTAATTTCCTAGGGCTGCTGTGACAAAGTACAACAAAGTGGGTCTTTGAACAACAGAAATATATTGTATCACAGTCCTGGAGGCTAGCAGTTTGAATTCAGGGTTTCAACAGGGTCATGCTCTCTCTATCTGCTCTAGGAGAAGATCCTCCCTTGCCTCTTTTAGCTTCTGGTAGCCCCATGTGTTTCTGGGCCTTCCTTGGCTCGTAGGTGCATCTTCTCATGGACATCTTCCCGCTGTGTGTTTCTCTGTATCTCTTCCCTTCTTTTATAGGACACCACTCAGATTGGATTAAGACCTACCCAACTCTGGCATGACACCATGTTAACTGATATCAACTTCAAAGACTATTTTCGAACAAGGTTGTTTTCACAGATACCCGGGATTAGGACTTCAGTATAAATTCTGAGGGACACACTTTAATCGATAACAAATGGGAAGTGGTAATGACAAGAGTAGCATTTCATGCAATGGTAACAGCTCATGCAAAGTCTAAGTGGCACAGGAAATGTGTCTTTTCTAAGAACTGCTGGTGAAGAGGAAAGGAATGGCAAGCTATGGTTCACAAGAAGCTTATCATAAAGAGCCTTGTGTATAAGGCAAAGAAGTTGAAACCTAATCCTAATCGAACATGGAAAATCATTTAACCACTACACCACCAGGGTTTCCCGGGAAATCATTAAAAAAAAAAATCATTACAGAAGGTAAATAAGGACAGAGAGGTGATTAGAGGATCATTTTAGAGAAATAACTGTATTAGCAGTATAGTTGACAAATTGGAAAAGCAAAGCCATTGTCTAGGAAACTTTGGATGGCGGCATGTGGATTTGGACATGGAAAGTCTGAAGATTTTTGTAGAAGTTTTTCTTGTTAGGATGTATCGCTACAATGTTTCAGACATGTTATCCTGTATAGTAATCTTCAAAGCATAAATATATGTGTGTGTATATATGTGTGTATATATATATATATATATACTCAACACAAATATTAGTATTTGTGATTTTGACTGAAGGGATTGGCATAGCCTTAGAAAGAGTGGGTCTTTATAAGCAAGAAGCTTGATCTTGGGTCTCATTCCAGAAAAAAAAAAAAATATTAGGAAGATATTAGAGTCAAAAATAAATAATATAAATGTATTGTTTTCCTAAATCCTTTAGTCCTTTACAGGAATCTATAACCTCAACACCTGAATTTTTCCCTAATCTTCTTCTGTTGGCAAACACAAGTTTGCAAGAATGACCATAGCCAAATTTAGACTTTCTCTATTGCCTAAATTCCACCCTCTATTTCTTGCGTGCTAAATATTAGAAGGGCAACTGAATCAGCTGCCTAGACAGCATAATGAGCTTGTGTGGTAATTTTCAGTGAGAGAATTCCAGTTCTGCAGAAACTATTAAAAAGACCCAAACAAAGATATTTGGGATGTTCTCAGGGGCAGACTGTAGGAGAACATTAGTTTGCAATTTACCTTCCTTGACTGCTCTCTTGAATCTAAAAGTCTGCTTAAGGATGACCACACCAAAGAAATGTACAAAAGGGTATTTGCGAGTCTCTACAACCATGTGAGCCATTTCCTTGGGAGAAACCTCTCTCTCTCTCTGTATACATATATAAAATATATAATATAATATAATATATAATAATATATTATATAAATAATATATATACACATACATATATATATGCTTCCATATGGAAACATGGGTGGCATAATGCTCTTTTATACACTTTAAAGAGGTCTCTTGCAGCAGATATGCCCAACGCAATGCACCGTTTGATTTCTTGACTGCTGCTTCCATAGGTATTGGTTGATTGTAGATACGAGTAAAATTGACAACTTCAATCTTTTCTCCATTTATCGTGTTGTTGCTTATTGGTCCAGTTGTGAGGATTTTAGGTTTTTTTTTTTTTTTTGATGTTGAGATGTAGCCCATATTGAAGGCTGTGGTTTTTTGATCTTCATCAATAAGTGCTTCAAGTCCTCTTCACTTTCATCAAGTAAGGTTGTGTCATTTGCATAACATAGGTTGCTGTTGAGTCTTTCTCCAATCCTGGTGCCCTGTTCTTCTTCATATAGTCTGGATTCTCAGATTTTTTGCTCAGCATATAGGTTGAATAAGTATGGTGAAAGGAATCAACCAAGACACACACCTTTCTTGACTTTAAACCACAGATTATCCCTTTGTTCTACTCGAACAACTGCCTCTTGGTCTATGTACAGGTTCCTCATGGGCACAATTAAGAACCCTGGAACTCTCATTCTTTGCAATGTTATCCATAATTTGTTAAGATTCATGCAGTTGAATGCCTTTGCATAGTAAATAAAACACAGGTAAACATCTTTCTGGTGTTCTCTGCTTTCAGCCAGGATCCACCTGACATCGGCAATGATATTTCTTGTTCCATGTCCTCTTCTAAATCCGGCTTGAATTTCTGGCAGGTCCCTGCTCATCTTCTGCTGTAACTGTTTTTGAATGATCTGCAGCACAATTTTACATGTGTGTGTGGTATTAATGATATTGTTTGGTAATCTCCAAATTCTGCTGGATGACCTTTCTTTGGAATGGGTACAAATATATATCTCTTCTAGCTGTCTTTCAAATGTCTTGGCACAGATAAGTGAGTGCTTCCAGTGCTACACCTGTTTGTTGAAACATCTCAGTGGGTATTCCATCGATTCATGGAGCCTTGTTTTTCGCCAATGCCTTCAGTGCAACTTGGACCTCTTAATTCAATACCATTGGTTCTTGATCATATGCTGCTTTCTGAAACAGTTGAACATCAACCAGTTCTTTTTGGTACAGTAACTCTGTATATTCCTTCCACTTTATTTTTATGTTTCCTGAGTCGTTTAGTATTTCCCCTAAAGAATCCTTCAATATTGCAACACAAGGCTTGAGTATTTTCTTCAGTTCTTTCAGCTTGAGAAACGCCAAGGGTGCTCTTCCCTTTTGGTTTTCTATCTCCAGGTAATTGCACATGTCACTGCAATATTTTATTTTGTCTTCTTGAGCTGCCCTTTGAAATCTTCTGTTCAGCTCTTTTACGTCATCATTTATTCCTACTGCCTTAGCTACTCTACTTTCAAGAGCAACTTTCCGAGTCTCTTCTCACATCCATTTTGGTCTTTGCTTTCTTTCCTGTCTTTTTCATGACCTTTTGTTTTCTTCTTATATGGTGTGTCCTTGATGTCATCCCTCAACTCATCTGGCCTTTGGTCATTAGTGCTCAATGTGTCAAATCTATTCTTGAGATGGTCTCTAAATTCAGGTAGGATATACTCAGGGTTATACTTTGACTCCCATGGACTTGCTCTAATTTTCTTCAGCTTCAACATGAACTTGCATATAAGCAATTGACGGTCTGTTCCACGGTTGACCCCTGATCTTGTTCTGCTTGATGATATTGAGCTTTTCTTTCACCTCTTTCCAAAGATGTAGTTGATTTGATTCCTGTGTATTCCATCTGGTGTGGTCCACATGTATAGCAGCCATTTATATTAGTGAAAAAAGGTATTTGCAATGAAGAAGTCACTGGTCTTGCAAAATTCCATCACGTGATCCTGTCATTTCTATCACCAAGGTCATATTTTCCAACTACCAATCCTTTCTCTTTGTTTCCAACCTTTGCATTCCAGTCACCAGTAATTATCGATGCATCCTGATTGCATATCTGATCAATTTCAGACTGCAGAAGTTGGTAAAAAAAAAAAAAAAAAAATTTCAATTTCTTCATCTTTAGCCTTGGTAGTTGGCGTGTAAATTTGAATAATAATCGTATTAACTGGTTTTCCTTGTAGGCGTATGGATATTATCTTATCACTGACAGCATTTTACTTCAGGATAGATCTTGAAATGTTCTTTTTGTCAGTGAGCTCAAGACCATCCCTCTTCAATTAGTCCTTCCAGGCATAGTAGACCATATGACTGCCTAATTCAGAATAGCCAATACCAGTGCATTTCAGTTCACTAATGCCTAGGATATCTATCTTTATGCATTCCATTTCATTTTTTGACAACTTCCAATTTTCCTAAATTCTCACTTCATACATTCCATATTCTAATTATTAACGGATGTTTCAAATTGTTTCTTCTCATTTTGAGTCATGCCACATCAGCAAATGAAGGTCCTGAAAGCTTGACTCCATCCACGTCATTAAGGTTGGCTCTACTTTAGGGAGGCAGCTCTTCACCAGTCATATTTTGAGTGCCTTCCAACCTGAGGGGCTCATCTTTTGGCGCTATATCAGACAATATTCCAATGCTATTCATGAAGTTTTCACTAAGCAATTTTTCCAGAAGTAGACTACCAGGCCCTTCTTCCTAGTCTTAGTCAGGAAGCTCCTCTGACACCTGTCCACCAAGGGTGAACCTGCTGGTATTTGAAACACTGGTAGCAAAGCTCCCAGTATCACAGCAATACGCAAGCCACCAGAGTACAACAAACTGACAGATTTAAGATTCAGTGCAAAACAAATGAAAACAGACAATAGAACATGAAACAGACATATGACATTTATTAAAATTGACTAAAATTAAAAATTGTGGAAATGGCAAAACTCACTAATATTTTTTACTGGTATTTGTAAACCATGTTTATGAACCATTTATAGAATTAAGATATAAAACAACAAAAAAAGCATAAAATTTTTTTTTAAATACTACTAAGTAACGTACAGATCAAGGAAGAAACATAATTAAATTAGGAATTAATTAGAAGTAAATAAGAATAGTACATTTCAAAACTTATTATATGACGTTTAAGAGGTCATTAGATAACACACCCGTGTTTCTATGTGCCTGTATGTGTGACTAAAGTTAATAAACTAAGCAACCAGCATAAGTACTTGAAAAGTAGTGCCATTAATAAACTCGAGGAAAGCAGAAAAAATAAATTAATAAAGGTAAGATCACAAATTAATATAAAATAAAGACAGTACAGAATATCAAACAAAAAAGTCAAAAGTTGGTCCTATGAAAACACTCCACAAATAACATTGAGAAGTCTCTGGCAGACTGATTAAAAATAAAACAAAAGATAACAAAAAATATTGTCATTAGGTGCCATCGAATCGGTACCCACTCACAGTAATCCTATGTACAACAGAACAAATACTGCCTGTCCTGTGCCATCTTTACAATTGTTGCTATGTTTGAGCCCATTGTTGCAGCCACTGTGTCAATCCTTCTTGTTGAGGGTCTTCCTCTATTTTGCTGACTCTCTACTTTACCAAGCATGATGTCCTTCTCCAGGGACCAGACTCTCCTAATAATATGTCCTAAGTACGTGAGACGAAGTTTCTCAATCCTTGCTTCTAAGGAGCATTCTGGCTGTATTTTTTCTAAGACCAATTTGTTCATTTTTCTAGCAGTTCATGGTATAGTCAACATTCTTTGCCAACACCATGAATGAAAGACATCAATTCTTCTTTGTTCCTCCTTATACCTCATCCAGCTTTCACATGCATGAGATAATTGAAAATACTATGACTTGAGCCAGGCGCATCTTAGTCCTAGAAGTGACAACTTGGCTTTTTAACACTTTAGAGAGGTCTCTTGCAGCAAATTTGTCTAATGCAGAATATCATTTGAGTTCTTGACTGCTGCTTCCATGGGCATTGATTGTGGATCTAAGTAAAATGAAATCCTTGACAACTTCAATCTTTTCTCCATTTATTATGATGTTGCTTGTTGGTCATATGTCACATCCTGAAAGGGTTGAAAACTGACCAATCCTTTTTGGTGCAGTGACTCTGTGTATTCATTCCATCTTCTTTGATGCTTCCTCCATCATTTAATATTTTACCCATAGTTTTCTTCAGTATTTCATTTCAGGGCCTGAATTTTCCCTTCAGTTCTTTCAGCTTGAGAAATGCCAAGCATGTTCTGCCTTCTGGTTTTCTAACTCCAGGTCTTGGCACATTTCATTATAATAGTTTGCTTTGTCTTCTCGAGCTGCCCTTTGAAATCTTCTGTTAAACTCTTTTACTTCATAATTTCTTCTTTAGTTACTCTATGTTCAAGAACAATTTTCAGAGACTCTTAATAAAGGTAAGATCACAAATCAATATAATATAAAATGAGTAGTTGGTAAAGCATTGACATTAATAAACTCAAGGATAGCAGGCATTATAAATTAATAAACATAAGATCACAAATTAATATAATATAAAACAGAGAATATCAAACAACAAATCTAAAGTTGGTTCAATGAAAACACTAATAACATTGAGAATTATCTGCAAGACTGACTAAAAAGTAAAACAAAAGGTGATAAATAATACTAACCAAAAAAAAAAAAAAAAAAAAACCCAAACGCATTGCCACCAAGTCAATTCCAACTCATAGCGACCCTATACGACAGAGTAGTACTGCCCCGTAGGGTTTCCAAGGAATGCCTGGTGGATTCAAACTGCTGATCTTTTGGTTAGCAGCCATAGCTCTTAACCAATTATGCCATCAGGCTTTCCTAAATAACAGTAGGGATAAATAATTGGATATAAATGAAGATGTAGTAGATATATTTTAAAAAAGTAATCATAATTATGAACAATGTATGCCAATGTGTCATGGATGGAATTGTGCCCCCCCTCCCCAAAATATCTGTTAACTTGACTAGGTCATGATTCCTTTGTAGGATTATATGATTGTCTACCATTTTATCTTCTGATGTGATTTCCCTATGTGTTTTAAATCCTATCACTATGATGTAATAAAATGGACTAGTGGCAGTTATAGTGATGAGGTCTACAAGATTAGGTAGTGTTTTAAGTCAATCTTTTTTGAGATAGAAGAGAGAAGCAAGCAGAGGGACATGGGAACCTCATACCACCAAGAAGGCAGCACTGAGAGCAGAGCTTGTCCTTTGGACCTGAGGTTCTTGTACTGAGATGCTACCAGACCAAGGGAAGACCAATGACAAGGACCTTCCTCTAGAGCCAACAGAACAAGCTTTTCCCTGGAGCTGAAGCACTAAATTTGGGCTTGTAGTCTACTATACTATGAAAGAATAAATTTCTCTTTGTTAAAGCCATCCACTTGTGGTATTTCTGTTACAGAAACACCAGATGACTAAGACACAATGCATTTGAAAATATACACAAAATAGACAAATTTCTAAAATAAATTACATTAACTGATTCAATGAGGAATAGACCTTGAAAAATTCTATAACCAAAATGAAAAAAATCAGTAATTCAAAATCTTACAAAGAAAGAAGTACACAGTTTTATAGGCAAGTTCCATCAAACATTCAAAGAACAGATAATTTCAATCTTACATAAATTTTTCCATACAATAGGAAAAGAAGTAAGACTCTAAAACTCATTCTATGTGGGTGGTCCACCCTTAATGCAAAATTAGATCCTTACTTCTTGTTGTTATTGTCATTATGTACCGTCAAGTCAATGCCAACTCATAGTGACCCTTTGTACAACAGAATGAAACACTGCTCGGTCCTGCACCATCCTCACAATCGTTGTTATGCTTGGGCCCATTGTTTAAGCCACTGTGTCAGTCTTGTTGGAGGTCTTCCTCTTTTTTACTGATGCTCAGCTTTACCAAGTCTGATGTCCTTCTCCAAGGACTAGTCCCTCCTGATAACATGTCCAAAGTATGTGAGATGTAGTCTCACCATCCTCCCTTCTAAGGAGTATTTTTACTACGAAATTGAAAACCATTCTCACATACCAAATTGATGCTAAAATTCTGAGCAGGGGCAGGTCATCCCACAGGCAAAGTAAGCACGGTGCTCACCTTGCTTACCAGATTATCTGTAGTGAACAATTTCACATTCTTTCACCACATGAAAGGTTCTGCTTCTAGGTACGCCTGGCATCAGTTTCTCTCCCAACCTCACAACACCTTCCTACAGAATCAAAGTTTCTTTTCAAATGTATAATCCCTGTCAAGGACAGATGACCCAGTAAGCAAGGTAAGCATGGCCTTTCTTGTGCTTACTTGCTAATCTGTAGTGAACAATTTTGCACGGGTTTCACCACAAACCCACAGATTTATAAGTAAGTACGAGTAAGCTGGTGTTTACCTTGCTTATTAGATCATTTGCCCCGATTCTGTGCAAAGTATGAATAAACCGAGGGCACATAGCAACATTGTTCAAAATATTAGAAAAACTATTACAATTCACGTGTCCACAAACAAGAGAAAGATTAAACAAATTGTTTCATATGCATGTAGTGGGATATAGGAGTATATATGAAAAACCCATAATAGAAAAGGAAAGAGCTAATAATAATCAGAAATTTCAAGGCAATGATTATTTCAGGAGGAGAAGGTCATTTGATGAGGGAGAACACATTGAGCTTAAAAGATGTGGGTATTTATTTCTTAAACTGTGGGGTGGGTACAAAGATATGCATTATATATGCTATTTGGAAAGTATGATATATCTTTATATAAATTTAAATGTATAGGCGGAGCCAAGATGGCGGACTAGGCAGACGCTACCTCGGATCCCTCTTACAACAAAGACACGGAAAAACAAGTGAATCGATCACATACATAACAATCTACGAACCCTGAACAACAAACACAGATTTAGAGACGGAGAACGAACTAATACAGGGAAGCAGCGATTGTTTCCAGAGCCTGGAGCCAGCAAACCAGTCAGGTACGGCACAAGCACAGAGAGCTGCTCCACCCCCCTGAACTAACCCCGGGAGGGAGACCAGCCAGTTCCGCGGGCGGCGTGGGACACAGCTGGTAGGAGAAGTCCCCGGGAGGCAGTGACTGGTCTTGGAGCAGGAAGAGCAGCGTCCCAGCCGGGGAACCGTCTCGCTGGGATTTGGACTGGACGCAGGTACGGCATAAACACGGAGAGCTGCTCCACCCCCTGAACTAACCCCGGGAAGGGGCCCAGCCGGGTCCCTCGGGCGGCGTGGGACACAGCTGATAGAAGTCCCCGGGAGGCAGCGACTGGTATTGGAGCAGGGAGAACAGCGTCCCAGCCAGGACACTCGGTCACGGCACAAGCACGGGGAGCTGCTCTACCCATCTGAACTAACCCGGGGAGGGGGCCCACCTGGTACACGGGGGCAGCACGGCCACGCAGCTGGAGGGACAAGAAGTCCCCAGGAGGCAGCGACTGATTTTGGAGTCGAGAGTGCACCGTCCCAGTAGGGGAGCCTTGACGCTGGGTGTGGGGCTGGAAGCGGAGGATCTGACCATGACTCCAGCGGGCCAGACCCCCCGGGGGCAATCTCCACACAGCCAGCGCACATAGGCGACGCGACCGCGGGAATCTCAGATATAATAGTCATTCCAAGCAAGACAAGCAACTCTGGCTATATTCTGAAGTGCTACTATCCTATCTCTCTGTTCCCTCCCCCACCCTCCCCAGGCGGCTTCATTAACATCCGAATAGCCTGAGCCAGAGGGAGAACTCTGATAGGGGTCTGACTGCATTTTTTTTTTAGTGGATTTTCTGGAAAAACTAGTTTCCCAGTGATGGCTCGGAGACAACAATCCATATCAAACCACTTAAAGAAGCAGACCATGACAGCTTCTCCAAGCCCCCAAACAAAAGAATCAAAATCTTTCCCAAATGAAGATACAATCCTGGAATTATCAGATACAGAATATAAAAAACTAATTTACAGAATGCTTAAAGATATCACAAATGAAATTAGGATAACTGCAGAAAAAGCCAAGGAACACACTGATAAAACTGTTGAAGAACTGAAAAAAATTATTCAAGAACATAGTGGAAAAATTAATAAGTTGCAAGAATCCATAGAGAGACAACATGTAGAAATCCAAAAGATTAACAATAAAATTACAGAATTAGACAACGCAATAGGAAGTCAGAGGAGCAGACTCGAGCAATTAGAATGCAGACTGGGACATCTGGAGGACCAGGGAATCAACACCAACATAGCTGAAAAAAAATCAGATAAAAGAATTTAAAAAAATGAAGAAACCCTAAGAATTATGTGGGACTCTATCAAGAAGGATAACCTGCGGGTGATTGGAGTCCCAGAACAGGAAGGGGGGACAGAAAACACAGAGAAAATAGTTGAAGAACTCCTGACAGAAAACTTCCCTGACATCATGAAAGACGAAAGGATATCTATCCAAGACGCTCGTCGAACCCCATTTAAGATTGATCCAAAAAGAAAAACACCAAGACATATTATCATCAAACTCGCCAAAACCAAAGATAAACAGAAAATTTTAAAAGCAGCCAGGGAGAAAAGAAAGGTTTCCTTCAAGAGAGAATCAATAAGAATAAGTTCAGACTACTCAGCAGAAACCATGAAGGCAAGAAGGGAATGGGACAACATATACAGAACACTGAAGGAGAAAAACTGCCACCCAAGGATCATATATCAGCAAAACTCTCTCTGAAATATGAAGGCGAAATTAAGATATTTACAGACAAACACAAGTTTAGAGAATTTGCAAAAACCGAACCAAAGCTACAAGAAATACTAAAGGATATTGTTTGGTCAGAGAACCAATAATATCAGATACCAGCACAACACAAGGTCACAAAACAGAACGTCCTGATATCAACTCAAATAGGGAAACCACAAAAACAAACAAATTAAGATTAATTAAAAAAAAAAAATACACATAACAGGGAATCATGGAAGTCAATAGGTAAAAGATCACAATAATCAAAAAGAGAGACTAAATACAGGAAGCATTGAACTGCCATATGGAGAGTGATACAAGGCAATATAGAACAATACAAGTTAGGTTTTTACTTAGAAAAATAGGGGTAAATAATAAGGTAACCACAAAAAGGTATAACAACTCTATAACTCAAGATAAAAGCCAAGAAAAACGTAACGACTCAACTAACATAAAGTCAAACACCTTGAAAATGAGGATCTCACAATTTACTAAGAAAAACGCCTCAGCACAAAAAAGTGTGTGGAAAAATGAAATTGTCAACAACACACATAAAAAGGCATCAAAATGACAGCACTAAAAACTTATTTATCTATAATTACCCTGAATGTAAATGGACTAAATGCACCAATAAAGAGACAGAGAGTCACAGACTGGATAAAGAAACACGATCCATCTATATGCTGCCTACAAGAGACACACCTTAGACTTAGAGACACAAACAAACTAAAACTCAAAGGATGGAAAAAAGTATATCAAGCAAACAATAAGCAAAAAAGAAGAGGAGTAGCAATATTAATTTCTGACAAAATAGACTTTAGACTTAAATCCACCACAAAGGATAAAGAAGGACACTATATAATGATAAAAGGGACAATTGATCAGGAAGACATAACCATATTAAATATTTACGCACCCAATGACAGGGCTGCAAGATACATAAATCAAATTTTAACAGAATTGAAAAGTGAGATAGATACCTCCACAATTATAGTAGGAGACTTCAACACACCACTTTCGGAGAAGGACAGGACATCCAGTAAGAAGCTCAATAGAGACATGGAAGACCTACTTACAACAATCAACCAACTTGACCTCTTTGACTTATACCGAACTCTCCACCCAACTGCTGCAAAATATACTTTTTTTTCTAGTGCACATGGAACGTTCTCTAGAATAGACCACATATTAGGTCATAAAACAAACCTTTGCAGAATCCAAAACATCGAAATATTACAAAGCATCTTCTCAGACCACAAGGCAATAAAACTAGAGACCAATAACAGAAAAACTAGGGAAAAGAAATCAAATACTTGGAAAATGAACAATACCCTCCTGAAAAAAGACTGGGTTATAGAAGACATCAAGGAGGGAATAAGGAAATTCTTAGAAAGCAACGAGAATGAAAATACTTCCTATCAAAACCTCTGGGACACAGCAAAAGCAGTGCTCAGAGGCCAATTTATATCGATAAATGCACACATACAAAAAGAAGAAAGAGCCAAAATCAGAGAACTGTCCCTACAACTTGAACAAATAGAAAGTGAGCAACAAAAGAATCCATCAGGCTCCAGAAGAAAACAAATAATAAAAATTAGAGCTGAACTAAATGAATTAGAGAACAGAAAAACAACTGAAAGAATTAACAAAGCCAAAAGCTGGTTCTTTGAAAAAATTAACAAAATTGAGAAACCATTGGCTAGGCTGACTAAAGAAATACAGGAAAGGAAACAAATAACCCGAATAAGAAACGAGAAAGACCACATCACAACAGAACCAAATGAAATTAAAAGAATCATTTCAGATTGTTATGAAAAATTGTACTCTAACAAATTTGAAAACCTAGAAGAAATGGATGAATTCCTGGAAAAACACTACCTACCTAAACTAACACATTCAGAAGTAGAACAACTAAATAGACCCATAACAAAAAAAGAGATTGAAACGGTAATCAAAAAACTCCCAACAAAAAAAAGCCCTGGCCCGAACGGCTTCACTGCAGAGTTCTACAAAACTTTCAGAGAAGAGTTAATACCACTACTTCTGAAGGTATTCCAAAGCATAGAAAATGACGGAATACTACCCAACTCATTCTATGAAGCCACCATCTCCCTGATACCAAAACCAGGTAAAGACATTACAAAAAAAGAAAATTATAGACCTATATCCCTCATGAACATTGATGCAAAAATCCTCAACAAAATTCTAGCCAATAGAATCCAACAACACATCAAAAAAATAATTCACCCTGATCAAGTGGGATTTATACCAGGTATGCAAGGCTGGTTTAATATCAGAAAAACCATTAATGTAATCCATCACATAAATAAAACAAAAGACAAAAACCACATGATCTTATCAATTGATGCAGAAAAGGCATTTGACAAAGTCCAACACCCATTTATGATAAAAACTCTTACCAAAATAGGAATTGAAAGAAAATTCCTCAACATAATAAAGGGCATCTATGCAAAGCCAACAGCCAATATCACTGTAAATGGAGAGAACCTGAAAGCATTTCCCTTGAGAACGGGAACCAGACAAGGATGCCCTTTATCACCGCTCTTATTCAACATCGTGCTAGAAGTCCTAGCCAGGGCAATTAGGCTAGACAAAGAAATAAAAGGTATCCGGATTGGCAAGGAAGAAGTAAAGTTATCACTATTTGCAGATGACATGATTATATACACAGAAAACCCTAAGGAATCCTCCAGAAAACTACTGAAACTAATAGAAGAGTTTAGCAGAGTCTCAGGTTATAAAATAAACATACAAAAATCACTTGGATTCCTCTACATCAACAAAAAGAACACCGAAGAGGAAATCACCAAATCAATACCATTCACAGTAGCCCCCAAGAAGATAAGATACTTAGGAATAAATCTTACCAAGGATGTAAAAGACCTATACAAAGAAAACTACAAAGCTCTACTACAAGAAATTCAAAAGGACATACTTAAGTGGAAAAACATACCTTGCTCATGGATAGGAAGACTTAACATAGTAAAAATGTCTATTCTACCAAAAGCCATCTATACATATAACGCACTTCCAATCCAAATTCCAATGTCATATTTTAAGGGGATAGAGAAACAAATCACCGATTTCATATGGAAGGGAAAGAAACCCCGGATAAGCAAAGCACTACTGAAAAAGAAGAAGAAAGTGGGAGGCCTCACTTTACCTGACTTCAGAACCTATTATACAGCCACAGTAGTCAAAACAGCCTGGTACTGGTACAACAACAGGCACATAGACCAATGGAACAGAATTGAGAACCCAGACATAGATCCATCCACGTATTAGCAGCTGATATTTGACAAAGGACCAGTGTCAATTAACTGGGGAAAAGATAGCCTTTTTAACAAATGGTGCTGGCATAACTGGATATCCATTTGCAAAAAAATGAAACAGGACCCATGCCTCACACCATGCACAAAAACTAACTCCAAGTGGATCAAAGACCTAAACATAAAGACTAAAACGATAAAGATCATGGAAGAAAAAATAGGGACAACCCTAGGAGCCCTAATATAAGGTATAAACAGAATACAAAACATTACCAAAAATGATGAAGAGAAACCCGATAACTGGGAGCTCCTAAAAATCAAACACCTATGCTCATCTAAAGACTTCACCAAAAGAGTAAAAAGACCACCTACAGATTGGGAAAGAATTTTCAGCTATGACATCTCCGACCAGCACCTGATCTCTAAAATCTACATGGTTCTGTCAAAACTCAACTACAAAAAGACAAACAACCCAATCAAGAAGTGGGCAAAGGATATGAACACACATTTCACTAAAGAAGATATTCAGGCAGCCAACAGATACATGAGAAAATGCTCTCGATCATTAGCCATTAGAGAAATGCAAATTAAAACTACGATGAGATTCCACCTCACCAGCAAGGCTGGCATTAATCCAAAAAACACAAAATAATAAATGTTGGAGAGGCTGCAGAGAGATTGGAACTCTCGTACACTGCTTGTGGGAATGTAAAATGGTACAACCACTTTGGAAATCTATCTGGAGTTATCTTAAACAGTTAGAAATAGAACTACCATACAACCCAGAAATCCCACTCCTCGGAATATACCCTAGAGATACAAGAGCCTTCATACAAACAGATATATGCACACCCATGTTTATTGCAGCTCTGTTTACAATAGCAAAAAGTTGGAAGCAACCAAGGTGTCCATCAACGGATGAATGGTTAAATAAATTGTGGTATATTCACACAATGGAACACTACGCATCGATAAAGAACAGTGACGAATCTCTGAAACATTTCGTAACATGGAGGAACCTGGAAGGCATTATGCTGAGCAAAATGAGTCAGAGGCAAAAGGACAAATATTGTATAAGATTATAAGATCTTGAGAAATAGTAAACCTGAGAAGAACACATACTTTTGTGGTTACGAGGCGGGGAGGGAGGGAGGGTGGGAGAGGGTTTTTTATTGATTAATCAGTAGATAAGAACTGCTTTAGGTGAAGGGAAAGACAACACTCAATACGTGGAAGGTCAGCTCAATTGGACTGGACCAAAAGCAAAGAAGTTTCTGGGATAAAATGAATGCTTCAAAGGTCAGCGGAACAAGCACGGGGGTCTGGGGAACATGGTTTGCGGGGACTTCTAAGTCAGTTGGCAAAATAATTCTATTATGAAATCATTCTGCATCCCACTTTGAAATGTGGCGTCTGGGGTCTTAAATGCTAACAAGCGGCCATCTAAGATGCATCAATTGGTCTCAACCCACCTGGAGCAAAGGAAAATGAAGAACACCAAGGCCACACGACAACTAAGAGCCCAAGAGGCAGAAAAGGCCACATGAACCAGAGACCTACATCATCCTGAGACCAGAAGAACTAGTTGGTGCCCGGCCACAATCGATGACTGCCCTGACAGGGAGCACAGCAGAGGACCCCTGAGGGAGCAGGAGATCAGTGGGATACAGACCCCAAATTCTCATAAAAAGACCAGACTTAATGGTCTGACTGAGACTAGAGGAATCCCGGCGGCCATGCTCCCCAGACCTTCTGTTGGCACAGGACAGGAACCATCCCCGAAGAAACTCATCAGACATGAAAGAGACTGGTCAGCGGGTGGGAGAGTGACGCTGATGAAGAGTGAGCTAATTATATCAGGTGGACACTTGAGATTGTGTTGGCAACTCTTGTCTGGAGAGGGGGTGGGAGGATAGAGAGAGAGGGAAGCCGGCAAAATTGTCAAGAAAGGAGAGACTGAAAGGGCTGACTCAGGAGGGGGAGAGCAAGTGGGAGTAGGGAGTGAGATGTATGTAAACTTATATGTGACAGACTGATTGGATTTGTAAACGTTCACTTGAAGCTTAATAAAAGTTATTAAAAAAAATTTAAATGTATAGAGTGTCTCATTGTTTATGCTATAAAACTAAGTACATTATTGTTTGTATCAATGTTATGCACTTAATTTTAACATGAATTCACTAATTGTGGAGTCCTTGGGTGGAAGAAGCAGTTAAGCATTTGGCTGCTAACCAAAAGGCTGGAAGTTCAAATCTACCCAGAGACACCTTAGAAGAAAGCCTTGGTGATCTACTTCCAAAACATCAGCCACTGAAAACCCTATGAAACTCAATTCTGCTCTGACACACATGGGGTCACCAAGAGTCAGAATCTATAGGATGGTAACTGTATTTTGTTTTGTTTTGTTTTGTTTATTCATTAATGGTACCATGGCTCATTTCCTTAACTAGAGTAGAGCCTGCTTTAATCTGCATTCCTTTGTTCAATTACTAGACTCTTGAACGCTCAATGAATAAACATTGTCTGATTTACTAGTCAGAGGGTAATATGTAACGAAAATGTTAAGGATACAGTTATCTCAGCTAAATCTCTACATCATTTAACCTAAGTTTACATTTTTAAATTTTTAAGTTGTTAATTAACTCTATTTACCATCTCTGTTTTGCATACTGCCCACTATTTTCTTGCTTAGATTCTCACTTTAATAAGCCTTTTCGTATAAACAACTTCCATCTCCAAAATTATTGTGTCCTGCATAAAACCACATAAGCCCTAAGTAATTAATATACTGTGGGGCTAAGTACAATATTGGGTTAGTCTATTCCCTCCAAAGAGTCGTGGACCCAAGAGCTCTTCAGTTTTACAATTTGTTGAGGTATACCAGAGCTTTTAGATGAGCTAATTAAAAGGAAGAAAAAGAAGAAAAGAAAAAAATCTTACGAAAATAATCACATATTTAACCCCTACCATAGTTTCCACTTATGATGGCATTTAGATGACAATTGAGTGCAAATATTTTCTTTCCCCTTTTTCTCTCGTAGATGTTTGGAAAATGGTTTCTACTATAAAATTTGAGAGGCTTTCAATAACAATGATACATGTTTGACCTACTATTTAGTTCAAAAGAAAAAAGATAATGTT
Source organism: Loxodonta africana (assembly GCF_030014295.1). Lineage (NCBI taxonomy): Eukaryota > Metazoa > Chordata > Mammalia > Proboscidea > Elephantidae > Loxodonta > Loxodonta africana. Next base: position 98,189,227 of record NC_087343.1, on the reverse strand, counting down.
TGAAAATATTTTCTCAAATTCTGCCAACTAGTAGGTTATTATTTCTTCTGATATACCAATGGAATTCAAAATTCTCTAAAATGAAGATCAAAGATTATGACATAAGTATACGGGCAAAACTATTACTATTAAAATAGAACTTTTCCCAAGGGGGTTGAAAAATTATCATATTTAAATGCTTAACTTATTGTTTCAAAATTGTGGGAATGCTTTATTTATTTTCTCAAAAGTTATAGATTCTAATTTTAAAAATATCTAAATATGAGAACCTAGATATATTTATGATCCTCACAGTGGCCAGGGTGTCCCTGTAATATCCTCAGCAAATTATCTGATACCACCAGATCTTTTTCTTCATGAACTCCAGATAATTTTAAAATAAATGTGCCTTTTAATAAATAAAACATATCTTATACCTGAAAATAGAATTATTTCAAATATAGTCATGATAGACATTTTTGCTAAATTTATTTTGTCTTGATAAACATTGAAAGACAGAGATTACTGGTTTTTCTTATTATTTACCTTTTATCAATAATATTTTAATGTACTTGGGACTTGGTAATAATCATTTGAAACATGTGTATAGTGTAATTATTCTTTCTGGTGCCTGGTGCACAATAAGCAATAAAAAGAAGTAGGATTGTTTACCATATTTTTACTCAAATAACACACATGCTCTACATTTGCTTGCCAACCATGCCCTCCCCCTGGCGAGGTATTTTCTCAAGTGCACTATGCTAGTTTTTTTTACAGCAACATGTAAGAAAATTGACTTAGCATGCTTACAAAAATACCTCAGGGGGGGAGGGCACAGTTTGCAAACAAATGTAGAACACACAAATCATTTGCCTAAAAATATGGTACTGTTTTATTTCATCATAATCGCTATGCAGATGGCATTTCTAAAAAAGTTGCGCCCACTTCCTCTATCAAGTTACAGTTTTGGTCTGTGCCCACTTTTACAAAATACATCTGACATAAATAATATTAATAGCCTCCTTTTGTATTTCACAATATGGATGTAAGCCCCAAAGTTTACCTTAACAAACGCATTGTTTCTGTTGCATTAAGAGAAACAGCTCTAGAGGTTCATAAGAGAGTTCTGCTAGACATTGTATCATTGTAGTCACCACCCAAATTCTACTGGCCAGTTTTTGTGTCCAAAATGAGTATGCTAATTATAAAACATAGGTGTGGAGAACTAACTACACCTACACATACAGCTGCAAGCAGATTGAAGGATATGCTCAATGTATCATGGATCTTTCCTAAAGCAGTTTCTAATTTGCAGAGATAGATGTTCTTGCTCTACTGTGTGGTGGCTGCACTCTCATCAGCGACCAGTCCTTAAAGTTTGAAGTTAATGATAAAAAGGGTTCAGTCATAATATAAATGAGTTAATTGCACAATAGTCATGATCAAGAACATTTCAGAAATTCATGCCATGCTATTAAAAAAAAAAAAAAGACACATGATGTAGGTAGGTGCAAATGGTTAAGGTACTTGGCTGCTAACTGAAAGGTTGGAGGTTCAAGTCCACCCACAGGAGCCATATATGAAAGGTCTGGTGATCTACTTTGGAAAAACCAGTCATTGAAAACCCTACAAAGCACAGTTCTACCCTGACAAACATGAGATCATCATGGGTCTGGATTAACAAGAAGGCAATAACTCATAAGGTCTGAATTTAAATGTCCTTCTGTCAAGAAAGACCCCTGGCTCTAATCTAGGATATGACTTCTATGCAGTGTATCCAGAGCTTTCTACTCTTCACCTTTCATAACACACATCAGACATAATAATAATTATTTGCTTAATCATTGTCTAAGATCTGACCCCCTGTGAGCAGAGTATGAGATGGGAACTTGAGGCAAGTAAGCTATTAAGAGAGTGCTGTTGGAAGAAACCTGGATGGATGTGAGGGAAGGGGAACAGAGCATGGGGAGGAGAAATCAAGCAGAGGTGTTACTGGGGTCAAGTTTAGCTTTCATCTGATCATAGAGGAGCTATGAAAAATGAATTGTTCCGCGGGGTCTATCCTGTCTTGAAGTAAGGTTTTTGAGCTTAAGTACACAGCACCAGTCTGTCTTTGTCTACAGGCTGCATCGAAGTTGTTGTGGTGGTAAAGGCTGGGGGGCGGGGGAGGGAGTTGTTGATTCCTAGTCATCTCCAAGCCAGTTGACTCCAGTAGCCTAAGAACAAAATTCCAGAGAAGATTAAAGTAACATGCCACCGCAGCAGCTAGGGGTTGGGCACTCTACATCAATAAAAAGTTTCCCAGGGGATCTAGGCAGGGCACCAATGAGTCTGTGGCAATTGACTTTTTTCTCTAAAAATTATAAGCTCAATAATGACAGGAGCAATTGCAGTCTTATTCAGAGCTGCATCCAGAAGGCCTAGAATGACATCAGAAACATACTAAAGACTCAAGAAATGTTTATGGTAAGAATGGACAAATAAATAAATGAATGGAATCGTTCAGCAGTTAGCAAATCATGTCACCATCAATTTTAAATTTACTATCGTCTAGGCTCGAGGCCACCTAATGACAACAACATCATTTTAATGGAGCCCTGGCGGCACAGAGGCTAAAGCACTCGGCTGCTAACCAAAAGGGTGGTGGTTCGAACCCACCAGCTGTTCCCTGGGAGAAAGATGTGCCAGTCTGCTTCCATAAAGATTTTCAGCCTTGGAAACCCCATGGGGAAATTCTGCTATGCACTATAGGGTCCTTATGAGTTGGAAATGACTCAATGGCAGTGAGTTTGGTTTGGTTTTATCATCTGAACTGGCACTGTACCCAGATTGAACACATCTGTGTTCAGTGGTAACATTTGAGGAATAGTGAACGGGCCACCAGATTAAACTACATGTTAGCAAAGGTGGTGTTCTTAATTTTTACCTTGATTTTCATCCTAATCATTATTTTTCAAAATCTATTCCTTTGGTATTTAGGGTAAAAATTTATCTATTTAGTCAGGACATAAATGATAGCTACATTCTAGAAGATAAGTTAGGTAAACAGAAAGAGGTAAGAGCCAAGGAATTTTATTATCATACCAAATTAACACATTAGCAAGCCAATAAATGAGTGGTAGTTAGCTTGAGAAGGACATCATGCTTGGTAAAGTAGAGGGCCGGTGAAAGAGAGGAAGACCCTCAATGAGATGGATTGACACGGTGGCTGCAATAATGGACATGGCAATGCTTGTGGAGATGGCACAGGACTAAGCAGTGTTTCATTCTGTTGTACGTAGGGTCACTATGAGTCAGAAGTAATTCTAAGGCACCTAACGACAGCTTATGTGACTAACCTTTTATTGTCCACTGTCAGTGATTTGTGCCACATACTTGTTTAAATATTTGCAATTTTTATATAATGCATTTTATACTTGTTTTGTCTAGAATTATATCATAAACATTATTCATATTCATAGTAATGGATACACAAAAACACATTATGTGTATGTATACATATTCTATTAGAAGGTACTATAAGTTGGTAAAATATTTTAATGTTGTATATTTTTGTTAATGCTTTCCTATTGGTATTAGAGCTACATGAACATATTGAGCATATTTTTTGCTTCTGGTTGATTATCTATTTGGAATAAAATTAGCAATGAAGTTATGATATTCAAGTTTAAAAGTGGTTTGATTTCTCTGCCATATTGACTTTTCAGAAAGACTGCATTAAATTACAAAGTTAACAGCAAGGAATGAATGTGATGATTTCTTTGCAGCAATCCTGGCACTTAATGTTTCGTGTTTTGTTTGCTAATTTTATTGCATTAAACGATAGTTTAAAATTGTTTTATTTCGCATTTCTTTGATAACTAAAGAGGATGGATATTTCCCTCATTTCTTATCAATTTTTTTTTTCTTTTATAAACTATCATATTGTCTAGCCATGAATCAATCTGGAATCTTGAATCTTTCTTACAAATTTGAATAAAATGCTATTATTTTATCTACATTTTATATTTCTTATTTCCCAGAAGTTTAATATGCATCATAATTTATTTCATCATAATTTCTCTTAACTCAAACAAAAAAAAAGTTCTACCACAGAGTTGTTATATATTCTCTTCCATTGCTTGCTAATTTTTCTCAACGTTCATTTTTAACTATTTAATGCATCTGTTGTTTATTTTAAATTAAAAGATAGAGGGTAGAAATAAAATTTTCTCCACAATTATCCCAAACATACATATACTAATTCTGTCACAATGTTTGTCCTCTCATATAATGAGAGTTGGTATACAATTATTGATATTTGAGTTCTTTACTTTCAATTCCACTCAATAGTTAAAATGTACAAATTTTGCACTGTTTCACATATTAATACTAAATAACATATTCTAACATCTGATAGGGACATATCTCTTTTAATTCTTTAAGATTTCTGCATATTTCTATAAATAAACTTTTTTAAGTTTTTTTAAATCAAAAATCAATTTATCAAGTTCAAAATTTCAACTAAGGATTTAGATTGGAATATTTTATGTACATTAGTTAGAACTGGTTTTGTCATATGAAATAGTTCCTTCCACGAATATGATCTATATCTCTGTTTGTTCAAATCTTTGTTAAAATCTTCCAGAGACAAAGTTAAACATTATGAACGTTAATTTTATGTGTCAACTTGGTTAGTCTATGGTGCTCAGTTATCTGGTAAAACATCAGTCTAGTTGCTGTTATGTTATAAAGTAATTAAATGTGATTAAATCAGTTGGCCCCCAAGTAAAACAGATTGCTTTCCATAATGTGGTACGGCATCAGTCAATGAGCTGAAGTCCATGAGAGTAAAAAGGGAGTTTCCCTAGGCTGTGTTCTGCCTCCAGACTATAAATATACATTTTGCCAGAATATTTTTACTCTTCACTCTTGTTTGACCTATGGATTTTGGAATGCAAGCCTAGAGAAGGCTCTAGTCTGTCACACGACTACAGATTTGTGACTTGCCTGTGCCCCGCAATTATGTTAACCAATTCCTTGGGATGAAGTAATGTCTCTCTCAATATATACATATAAATATATTGTCTTAGGACAGGATCTCTAGAGAAGCAAAACCAGTAAAGCATATAAATATACATATATAGAGAGAGATTTATATCAGGGAAAGATTTATATCAAGGAGTTGTAGAGGCTGGAACTTCCCAAGTCTATGGATCAAGGTAAAGGCTTCTCCTGACTCACATAGATGTAGAGGCTGGTGTACCCAACATTGGTAGGTTGGAGAACAGGGATCTTGCTCACAGGCTGTGAAGATCAACAAATCTCAAGATCAACAGATCCACTCAAGTCCCAAGAAGTGAAGGTTAGAGGAACAGGAGCCAGCTGCAGTACCCAGAATGAGCAAAAGCCCCTCGCCTTGTGAGAATGTCCACTTATATTTGAATGCAGGCTGCAAGCCCAAAGAAACTTCCTTTCAACTGATTGGCTACTCACAGCAGATCCCATCATGGGGGTGATCATGTATCAAACTTAACAGAGAAGTGATCACATTATACTTTGCCAAAATACTGAGAATCATGGCCCAGCCAAGTTGACACGCAATCTTAACCATCACATGTGTGTGAGTGTATGTGTGCATCAGAATACATATACAGATCAGTATCAATATCAGAATATATATATTATATTATATTATATTATATACACACATAAACACAATATTCTGAAATTGACACTATTTTTTAATTTCTAAGAGAGAAAAAAATATCTCTTTACCCAGCCATGGCATAGTATTCTTTAAGTACAGCACTGAATTCAAACTTTTAGTTTTTCACGTAATTGTCAATCTATCTCTATCAATGAGATAAGCAATATATTTTTGTTGTTGGTTTTGTCACTGAAGGGATAAGGAAGTGTTGCTTGGTGAAAGACTAGATAATTTGGAAAGAAGTTGTATAAAGGAAGACAGACAGTAAAATTTCAAAGGAAAGAATAGGAACGGTCTAAAAAGGCAATCATGCATAAAAACTTGGCCTAGGGCAAAGTCCAGATGATAATGATAAAAATTATATACAACAGCAAATAGTAGTCATATTATATTTTGTGTAAAATTACAATTTAGAATGAATACAACCACCAAGAACATTTTCAAGAAATCATCTCTGCAACTGCTGACAATCAATGACAGTGAACCCTTTGAAGGCAGAAGTCATATCCGATGACTTTTCCTTGTTCTTGTTTCAAACAAACAAGAAGCACCCAGAATTTGGTATATTATTTATGGTTTTATTTATTTGTCGTAATTCTTTTCCTATTTATGAAATTACTTGAAATCACTCACTCTTTACATGGTGAATTACTTTACTTGGTTCCAATTTATATGCAAATCTATTACTGAGTTATTCTTTAATATTTCAGAATATAGAAAGAAAAATATTCTGGATTGCTTTAAAACATATGATCATGCCTTTGCAAGCCTTACTCATCTTCTTTGTGTCTTAAATTCTTATTCAACCTTAGAAATGCTTTGTAAATGCAAAATCTTTCTGTATTTCACCTACAACCATGCAGGAAGAGTTTTGCTTTTTTTTTTTCCTCCTGCCCACCATCAACTGTGTCTTTGTTTCTAGCAGATACAATGGAAATACATAGGCTTAAGAGCTGGAAAGAAAGAAATCAAAAAATCAAATTCTGAACCTACTCCTTACCAACAACGTGACACTGGATGGTTGACAGAAGGGCCCTGCACCTCAGTCTTCTAAAGGGAATACTGCCACTTCCTTTACAGGGTTGCTTTGAGTATTTTATGAAAGAGTGTGTGTTGAATCTCAATAACATTAGCTTCATTTTCCTTTTATCTAACACTTTTAATGTTCATATTTTAGTTTCACCACAGAATTCTTTCCTGCTATAATGTTTTGTCAACCTGCTTAAGGTCAGAGACTGTGTTTACCCATCCCTGTGTCTCTTGTTTGACTCAAAGAGTCTGCGAGGTCAATTATGTGTCCCAAGCTCTGGAGTCAAAAAGCTCAGAAACTGTTTGCCCTGATTCCTAAAAACTATTTTATGAGGAATAAAAATCATTGCTAATTTCTAAAACTTAATCTTTATGTATTTGCCTATAGTACCTCCTGTGGTGTTATTCTTTACTGTGGTATTATCCCGATACATGGGCATTAGTTCCTTACTAACTGCTTGCTGATGATGTTTGGAAGAAAATAAATTTCTATGAGATTGCCTCATTCAAGTTTGTAAAATACGTAATGATTATCTTCTTGCACTTGATTATGTAAAATTTTTATTCTGTATGTCTGTTATGTATTTAGCGTCAGAGTCAGTATGGACAATGGTTCTCAACTCCTTACAACTTGAGAAAGCATTAGGAGCCTCAATTATTGACAAATGCATGTCGAAATGTAATTTGCAGAGAAAATTGAGTCATTTCCTCGAAAGAAAGTGAGACACTGTGAGAGCTTCTTTCTTTACCAGGAAGGATCAGCCTTCCACATTCCAGGCTACACCTGCTCTGTAAGGTCTTCACTCTGGGACAGTCCTGGTATTCCTGGGAAGCAATATTTTTGTGTTGGTTTCTAAACTACTTCTGGTCGTCTCTCATTTATCACAACGTCAAACAAAATTGCTCCAAGAGGATTTTGAAATCTCTAAGAAGATCTATATCAGGCTCAAAGCGTTTCCTTGAGGCAAGTACAGACAAACACTTCTTGGGCATTTTTCCAGAGCTGGGAAAATTGAGTTGAAGTAAAACCAATAGTTTGGTATTACAGGTTTACATTCATGCCAGATTTTCTGGGGAACTTAACAACTTTCACACAGCAGTAAACAATTCCTCTTTGGATCAATAAGGTAATGCTAGGGAGAAAGGAAGGATGAGCATTACTCAAGTAATGCTGACCTTATTTTGACTTGTTACAGTTATTGCTACTACTGTTTCTAATGAACAGAGCTTGAAGAGGTTAAAATACATTCAAGATTGTATAGCAACTAAGATAAAATCCTTCAGAATAAATTTAATCAAGTAAAATACTTGTACACTGAAAACTATAAATCGTTACTGAAAAAAATTAAAGAAGACCTAAATGAATGGAAAGTCATTTCATGTTCATGGTTTGGAAGACTTAATATTGTTAAGCTGTAAATACAATGCAAAGCAATCCATATATTCAATGCAACTCCTATCAAAATTCTAATGGCCTTCTTTGAAAGGAAATGGAAAAACCAATCTTCAAATTTATATGAAACTGCAAGGGTCCCTGAATAGCCAAAGAAATCTTGAGAAAGAAGAACAAAGTAAGAAGACTCATACTTTTTGATTTCAAAATATGCTATTATTTGTTTCTTGTGTGCAGTCGAGTCTGTTCCAACTCATAGCCACCCTATAGGACAGAGTAGAACTTCCCCATAGGGTTTCCTAGGCTGTAATCTTTATGGGAACAGGTCATCAGGTGTTTTTTACCATGGAGCTGCTGGGCAGGTTTGAACCTCTGATCTTTGGAGCTGCTTAACCATTGCTCTACCAGGGCTCCTTAAATAAACTATACTGTTACCTTAATCTGGTATAATGATGGACTTATTGAACAACAGAATAGATGAGTCCAGAAATAAACCATATATCTATGAGAAACGGATTTTCCACAAGGGTGCTAAGTCCATTCAAATGGGAAAGAATAGTCTCTTTAATAAATGGTACTGAAACAACTGGATTTCCACATGGAAAAGTAAATGAAGCTGGACCTATACCTCACACCATGTATGAAAGTAACTCAAACTGCATCAAGGACTGAAATGTAAGAACTAAAACCATAAAACTCTTAGAAGAAACATAGAAGTAATGCTTCAGGATCCAGTATTTAACAATGGATTCTTAGATATGACTCCAAAAGCAGAAGCAAAAAAAGACAAAATATATAAATAGGACTTCATTTAAATTTAAAACTTTTATTCATCAAAAGACTTTATTAAAGTGAAGAGACAACATATAGTTTGGGAGAAATATGGAAACTATATATCTGATAAGGGTTTAGTATTCAAAATGTATAAAGAACTCCTAGAACAAAAAGAACAAAAAAAAAAATCAAAAAATGGGCAAATGGTTTGAATAGGCATTCCACCAAAAGAGGAAATACGAATGGCTAATGAGCACATGCAAAGATGCTCAATGCCTTTAGTCATTAGGGAAATGCCAATCAAAACCACAATGAGATACCACTTCACACTCACAGAGATGGCTATGATAAAAAAAAAAAAAAAAAGACAGAAAAATAGGTGTTGGTTAGGATGTAGAGAAACTGAAACCCTCATGCATTGCTGGCGGGATTATAAAATACTACAGCCATTGTGGAAAACAGTTTGGTGGCTCCTCAAAAAGTTAAACTTGGAACTACCATATGTCCCAGAAGTTTCACTGCTAATTATGCACCCCCAAAAACTGAAAGCAGGAACACTGTTACTTGTACACCAATATTCACTGTAGCATCATTCACAATAGCCAAAATGTGGAAACAGCCTAACTGTCCAAAAGCACATGAGTGAATAAGCAAAATGTGGTACATACATAGAATCAAATATAACTCCACCATATGGAGAAATGAAATCTTGATACATGCCATGATGTGGGTGAATCTTGCAAACATTAGGCCAAGTGATAAATCAGTCACAAAAGGATAATATTGCATGATTCCATTTATATGAAATATCTACAATATGCAAATGTATAGAAACCAACGTTTATTAGTGTTTACCAAGGGTGACAGGAAAAGAGGGAGTTATTGCTCAGGGTCTCTGAGACCCTCTTAAGGGTGATAGAATAATTTGGAAACACGTAATGGTGATGCTCTCACAACATGATGAATTAATGTCACTAAATTGTAGATGTAAAAAAGGTTGAAACTGCAAATGTTTTCTTACACATATACTTAAAAAAAATACCTTTTTTAAAGTTGAAGAAAACCTGTAAAGAAAGAACAACAACAAAAATTGCATGAAAAATGGATAGTTTTTTTTGCCACCATATTTTTGTGCCTGCTTTGTGGTCAGTCTGTTATTATTATCAACATCAATCAGACTATTTATCTGTTTGTTTGTTTGTTTTGCTTAGAGTCTGTAGCAACCATGATCTCCTCCCACAATTAACCATCCTAAAATTTCAAAAGATATGGCAGACAGATCATATAAGCTCACCACAAAAGAGGCTGGTATTTTTGTGCGAATACACACACACACACACACACACAAGCTCTTTGTCTCACACAAACCCATTAAAGCGTTAAGTAGTAAGCAAAGATTAATTACACTTAAAACAAAGGGCAATGGAAATCTTTAGCAAGTCCAAAATGCATCTTGACTATATCTACAATGGTTTGCAATGTTTCTAAGAGGATAAATTCCTAAGAGCACATAGAATATTTTTATTCTTTTGTAAATATCATATCAAATAAACTGGTTTCTGTCAAGTTACATTAAATATTTCACTTATAGTGTTTTACTTATAAATGCTTTACTTTGCAGCATAATCGTTTAGTATATCATTTAATATTCCACTTACTAACTAAAGGAAATGATTGCCTAATGACCAAAATTAATGCTAACCACATGAATTATGTAGCCCTTAATTATGCTTTAAAATATTGGTATCAATTCCTGGTAGAAAGCAGAAAGACATTCCCTGCTTTTGATAGATTAATCGAATGGTGTTAAGTAATTGTCAGTAATATGTTTCTTTGGATCTCAAATAAGCATCCACCTACTCAGTCACTAATGAGGGAACAATCAGCTAAGAGAATAGTACTGTGACGCTAAAGTAGAAATTGTATAAATCGAGATATATCACCTTGAAATTGAAAATATGAATTAATTTTTACAAAGCATTGCTGTTTTAGACGTTATCAAGTTGATTGCGACTTATAGGGACCCTATGTACAACAGAAAGAAACACTGCCCGGTCCCAAAAAAAAAAAAAAAATTTTTTTTTTTTTTTTTGTTATGCTTGAGCCCATTGTTGCAGCCACTTTGTCAATCCGTCTTGTCGAGGGTTTTCCTCTTTTTTGCTGAGCCTCTACTTTACCAAGCATGATATCCTTTTCTAGGGACTGGTCCCTCCTGATAACATGTCCAAAGTATGTGAGAGGAAGTCTCGCTATCCTTGCTTCTAAGGAGTGTTATGTAATTTTTCCAAGACAAGTTTGTTTGTTCTTCTGGCAGTCCATGGTATATTCAATATTCTTTAATTCGAATGCATCAATTCTTCTTCAGTCTTCCTTATTCATTGTCCAGCTTTCACATGCCTATGAGGTGATTGAAAATGCTATGGCATGGGTCATGGGCACCCTAGTCCTTAAAGTGACAAAGTAGGCACTCACAAATTGGCAAGAAAGTCTGTCACAGGAAGTAATCTATCAGAAGCTAATCTGAACCAACTAAACAGATACCATCACTCATGGAACTGATTAATGGAAGAATTTAACCATTTTCCAAAAAATGATTATACATTTATTGCTTTCTTGACATTTAAATTAAGGTTAGAGTCTTAATAATGAAATTCTCATAAAATAACAACAATAAAAACCATATTTGCACAGAAGCCAATCTGAAAAAACTTCCAATGGTCAAAACTGGAACCAAATAAATAAAAAATTATATTTCATTATAACACAAAGAATAAGATAAATCTACTTGAGTCCTTACTGATTTTATTTTTTAAATTATCATTGAATAATATTGACTTTTTTCTTTTGATGTATAGTTCTATTCATCTTAACGTATGTATAGATCTGTATAAACACCACAACAATCAAGATACAGAACTGTTCCATCAGGGCAAAGAACCCCCTTGTGTTATACTTTCATACAGTTCCTCCCTCAACCCCTAACTCTGGCAACCACTGATGTGTTCTCTAACACTGTAGTTTTGCCTTTTCAAGAATATTATGTAAATGCAATCATACAGTATGTAACCTTTCACTCAGTCTAACGCCTCTGACGTCCAGGCACGTTGTTGTGTATGTCATCAATTTGTTCCTTTTAATTGCTGAGAAGCATCCCATTGAATGGATATATCCTGATTGCTTATCTATTCACCCAGTGAAGGACTTTTAAGTTGTTTCCAGCTTTTTTACAAAATGAATAGAGCTGCTATAAACATTTTTGTATAGATTTTTGTGTGAATACAGGCTTTCAATTCTGTAGACTAAATACCCAGGAGTGGGATTTTTGGGCCACATTGTAAGTGTATGTTTAACTTTGAAAGAAACTGCCAAAAGGTTTTCTAGATTGGCTATACCATTTTGCATTCTCACTGACAATGTGTTTGAGTTCCAGTTGGTCCATGTTCTTTCAGGTCCTTAGTATGGTCCGTCATTTTTATTTTTTATTTCACTCATTCTTATAGGTGTGCAATAGTATCTTATTGTGATTTTAATTTGCATATCCCTAATTGCTGACAAGGTTGAACATATTTTCATGTGTCGTTGTGTCATAATTATGTCTCTTTTCAAATGTTTGTTCAAGTGTTCTGACCAATTTTTAAATGGATTTTTTGTTCTGATTGTTGAGTTTTAAGAGTTCTTCATATATTCTGGTAACATGTCATTTGCTAGATGTGTAGTTTGTAAATATTATCACCTGGTCTATAGCTTGTCATCAATCTCCTAACAGTATCTTTCACGGAGCAAAGGTTTTTAATTTTATAAAGTCCAATTTACATTGTTTTTCCTTTATTGATCATGCTTCTGGCTTCATCCTTGAGCATTCTCTGCCTAACCCCAGGCTACAAAGATTTTCTCTTAAATTTTCTTTTAAAATTTTCATAGTTTTATATTTTATGCTTAGCGCCATGATCCATTTTGAAGGAGTTTTTGCATGTGGTGTGAGGTTTAGGTCAAGGCTCGTATTTGTGCATATAGCTCATAAATTGTTCTAAAATTGAATTAGAACAATTCAGTTGAAACACTTCACATCTATGTCAAAAATTAAAACACCTTAATTGTGTGGGTTTATTTCTTTATTTCTTAGTTGGAAATCCTGGTGGTGCAGTGGTTAAGAGCTACAGCTGCTAGCCAAAAGATTGGCAGTTCGAATCCACCAGGTGCTCCTTGGAAACTCTACAGGGGGAGTTCTGCACTGTCCTATAGGGTCGCCATGAGTCAGGATCGACTCGACAGCAACAGGTTTTTGGTTTATTTCTTAGTTCTCTTTTTTGTTTTGTTCATCTAGGTGTCTATTCCTTTAACAAATTCTCCCTGTCTTGATTACTGTAGCTTTATAATAAGTTTTAAAATTGAATGGTACGATTTCTTAAAGGCTGGTATAGATATATGTTTAAATAAATAAATAGAGGAGAAGGGGTAAATCTTCCCTACAGAAGAATTGCAAGTAATAAATATATGAGTGGGGAATAAAAAATTCTTATTAAAAGTTCTAAACCACAGAAATAATTGCTATAGGCAAGATCTGCTGATAAATGCCAAAACTTTAAGGAGAAACAGGATAGTTGCATGGACTCTGGGTATCTTAACCAAGATATGTATAAGTTACTCTGATGGCTTCAACATATATGTCTCAATTCTTTGATAATCCTCCCTGCAGGAAATGGAGCTTAATTCTTCTCCCCTTGACTGCAAGCTGTATTTAGTGACTCATTTCTAATAAATTGAGTATTGACAGGGAAAAATAATAATTTTACAACAAAGAAATCTGATAGACAGCATTTCAAACAAGTGATTATTGTTAACATCACCAGTAATAACTCATGATGATATTAGATATCCCACTATGATCCAATGAGAAGGGTACATCACTCTATGGCATTCTCTCCGATAATGCATGACCTCAATCTAATCATGAGAAAACATCAGACAAATCCAATGGGTTTTAAATACTTACCAGGGATCTTCTAAAGTGGCGTGGTCAATGTATTAGTTTCTTAAGGTTTCTATAACAAAGTACTACAAACAGTTGTTGTTAGATGCCGCCGAGTCGGTTCTGACTCAGTGACCCTATGCACAACAGAATGAAACGCTGCCCGGTCCTGCACCATCCTTACAATCATTGTTTTCCTGAGCCCATTGTTGCAGCCACTGTGTCAATCCACCTCGTTGAGGGTCTTCCTCTTTTCTGCTGACCCTGTACTTTGCCAAGCATGATGTCCTTCTCCAGAGACTGATCCCTCCTGACAATATGTCCAAAGTATGTAAGACGCAGTCTTGCCATCCATGCTTCTGAGGAGCATTCTCGTTGTACTTCTTCTAAGGCAGATTTATTCATTCTTTTGGCAGTCCATGGTATATTCAATATTCTTCACCAACACCGCAATTCAAAGGGATCAATTCTTCTTCGGTCTTCATTATTCATTGTCCAGCTTTCACACGCATATGATGCGATTGAAAATACCATGGCTTGGGTCAGGCACACCTTAGTCTTCAAGGTGACGTCTGTGCTCTTCAACACTTTAAAGAGGTTCTTTGCAGCATATTTACCCGATGCATATTTTGATTTCTTGGCAGCTGCTTCCATGAGTGTTGATTGTGGATCCAAGTAAAATGAAATCCTTGACAACTTCAATCTTTTCTCCGTTTATCATGATGTTGCTCATTGCTCCAGTTGTGAGGATTTTTGTTTTCTTTATGCTGAGGCACAATCCATAATAAAGGCTGTGGTCTTTGATCTTCATTAGTAAGTGTTTCAAGTCCTCTTCACTTTCAGCAAGCTAGGTTGTGCCATCTGCATAATGCAGGTTGTTAATGAGTCTTCCTCCAATCCTGATGCCCCATTCTTCTTCATATAGTCCATCTTCTCGGGTTATTTGTTCAGCACCCAGATTGAATAGGTATGGTGAAAGAACACAACCCTGGTGCACATCTTTCCTGACTTTAAACCGATTAGTATCCCCTCATTCTATCCGAACAACTGCCTCTATCTATGTAAAGGTTCCTCATGAGCACAATTAGGTGTTCCGGAATTCCCATTCTTTGCAATGTACAAACTAGGTGGTTGAAAACAAAAGAAATTTATTCTCTCAAGGTTCTGGAGGCTAGAAGGCAAAATTCAGGCTCTCAGCAGTGTCATTCTTTCTAAGAAAATTCTAGATGAAGATTCTTCTATATCTCTTCCAGCTTCTGGGAGAACTGGGTGCTCTTTGGCTTATGGCAGCATAACTCCAGTCTCTGCCTCCATCTTCACATGGCTGACTTCCCTTTGCACCTCTCTGTGTCACCAGTCATATTGAATTAGAGCCATCCCTTCCTCAGTGTGACCTTTTGTTAACTAATCACATCTGAAAAGACACAATTTCTAAACAAAAGACACTATTTCTACACAAAAGACACTATCCACAAGTACCAGGGTTTAAGACCTGAACATATCTTTCTGGGGAACAAAAAAATCCATAATCATCATAAATGACAAGGATGGACAGGAATTGTCAGAGATTGGAGAGGACTACAGAGACATGACAACTAAACATAGTATCTTAGATTAAATACAGGAACAGAAAAATGACATTAGTAAAAAAACTGGTGAAGACCAAATAAAGTCTATATTTTGGTTAACATCATTGTACCAGTGTTAATTTCTTAGTTTCATAAATATATTATGGTTATGTAAGTTGTTAACATTTGAGGAATTTGTGTGAAGGGTATATGTGAATTCCCTGTACTACCTTTGTAACTCTTCTGTAAACCTAAAATCATCGCAAAATAAAAAGTCTGAAAAGCCATATTTTCCTTTGTTCAGTTATAAATATCAAAGAACAAACAAAAGAATTAATCAAAAGCATAACACTCACAGGCACACAAAACTGAAATTTTCTCATTTTTTATTAAGTTATCCAGCAGTAAGTAAAAAATCTGTGTTGAGTATATGTTCTGCTGTTACAAACTATACACTATATTCCTAGGGTGTATATCTATTGCTTTTGTCGACGTTTTCCTGGTATTTCATCCCTTGATAAAAATACCTGATTTTCCTTGGGGAATCCTTCTCCCTCACCCTCAGGTCTTTTGCTTTGGTATGGTACTCTTTCAGGGGCA
Organism: Loxodonta africana; assembly: GCF_030014295.1. Lineage (NCBI taxonomy): Eukaryota > Metazoa > Chordata > Mammalia > Proboscidea > Elephantidae > Loxodonta > Loxodonta africana. The sequence goes on along the minus strand of NC_087343.1, from coordinate 98,173,226 downwards.
GGTATGAAGATCAAAATGGTCCTTCAGAGTATTTCACATGCCTGATCCTAGTGATGGATTCTACTGTAAACAGATCACCTATAGTGGTTCAATCAGGGATAATCTTGGGAAATTTTTTAGAGTGTCTGAAGAGTACTTATCTCTCATTGCAATGGATTTTTAGATTGATATAATCTTAATCCTGAAGCTACTGGGGACCAAGAAATGGACCCTGGAGACGAAATCACACTTTAGAAAGCTGAGTCAGGAGATGAGGAGAATAAGAAAGAAAGAAGGATACCTGGTCTTGATGACACTGTTGAATCACTTTATTTAGCCATGTCTAAAAATTATCACCACAACTTGTCTGTCAGTTTGTCTACTGTGTTGGCTTACATGTTGCTGTGATGCTGGAAGCTATACTACCCGTATTTCAAAGAAAGGCAGGGTCACCCATGGTGGACAGATTTCAGCAGAGCTTCCAGACTAAGACAGATTAGAAAAAAATTGGTCAGTGAAGACCTTATAAATAGCAGTAAAACATTGTCTGATATAATGCTAGAAGATGAGCCCCTCAGATTGGAAGGCACTCAAAATACAACTAGGAAAGAGCTGCCTCCCCAAAGTAGAGTCAAACTTAATTATATGTATGGAGTAAAGCTTTCAGGACCTTTATTTGCTGATGAGGCATGACTCAAAATGGAAAAAAAAAAAAAAAACTACAATCATTAGTTATCAGACTGTGGAATTTACAAAGTATGAATCTAGGAAAATAGAAAGTCATCAAAAATGAAATGGAACACATAAAGATATATACCCCAGGCATTAGTGAGCTGAAATGAACTGATGTGGCCATTTTGATTCAGACAATCATTGGTCTACTATACGAATGACAAATTGAAGAACAGCATTGCATTCATTGTCAAAAAGAACACTTCAAGATCTATCCTGAAGTACAATGCTGTCAGTGATCGGATAATATCCACATGCCTACAAGGGAGTTCAGTTAATAAAACTATTATTCAAATTTACACACTAACCAGTAGTGCCAAAGATGAAGAAATTGATGAATTTACCAACTTCTGCACTCTTAAATTGATCAAACTTACAATCAAGATGCATTGATAACTACTGGTGATAGGAATGTGAAAGTTAGAAACAAAGAAGAAGGATAAGTAGTTGGAAAATACTGCCTTGGTGATAGAATTGACTCTGGAGATCACATCATAGGATTTTGCAAGACCAAGGACCTATTCATTGGAAATACATTTTTCTTTTTTTTAACATGAACAGCGACTACACTTCATCTTACCAAATGGAATACACAGGAATCAAATTGACTACATCTGTGGAAAGAGATAACGGAAAAGCTCATTATCATCAGTCAGAACAAGCCCAGGGGCCAATTGTGGAACAGACCATCAATTGTTCATGTACAAGTTCAAGCTGAAGCTGAAGAAAATTAAAACAAGTCCATGAGAGCCAAAGTATGACCTTGAGTATATCCCACTTGAATTTAGAGACCATGTTAAGAACATATTTGATGCACTGAACACTAATGACTGAAGACCAAATGAGTTGTGGGATGACATCAAGGAGATCATACATGAAGAAAGCAATATGTCGTTAAAAAAGCAAGCAAGAAAGAAAAGACCAAAATGGATGTCAGAAGAGACTCTGAAACTTGTTCTTGAACGTGGAGTAGCTAAAGGGAAAGAAAAAATGAAGATAGTAGACAAAGTAAAGTATTATAATGAAATGTGCAAATACCTGAAGTTAGAAAGGCAAATGGGCAGAACACTCTCAGTATTTCCCAAGCTAAAAGAGCTGAAAAAAAAAAATTCAAGCTTCAAATTGCAATATTGAAGGATTCTGTGGGCAAAATATTGAATGACTCAGGAAGCATCAAAAGAAGATAGAAGGAATACACAGTTAATGTACCAAAAAGAATTGATCTGCATTCGAGCAATTCAGGAGGTAGTATATGATGAATAACAGATGGTATTCAAGGAAGAAGTCCAAGTTGCACCAAAGGCATTTGCAAAAAACAAGGCTCCAGGTATTGACAGAATACCAATTGAGATGTTTCAACAAACAATGCAATGCTAGAAGTACTCACTCACATATGCCAAGAAATTTGGAAGACTTCTACTAGGCCAACAGACTGGAAAAGATCCATATTTGTGCCCATTCCAAAGAAAGGTGATCCAACAGATTGTGGAAATTATTGAACAATATCATTAATATCATACAGAGTAAAATTTTGCTGACGATCATTCAAAAGTGATTGTAGCAGTACATCAACAGGGAATTGCCAGAAATTCAAACCAAATCTAGAAGAGGACATGAAATGAGGAATATTGCTGATGCCAGATGGATCTTGGCTGAAAGCAGAGAATAGCAGAAAGATGTTTACCTGTGTTTTATTAAATACATAAAGGCATTCAACTGTGTGGATTGTAACAAATTATGGATAACATCACAAAGAATGGGAATTCCAGAACACTTAATTGTGCTCATGCTGAACCTGTACATAGACCAAGAAGCAGTCATTCGAACCGAACAAGGGGATGCTGAGTGGTTTAAAAGGAGGAAAGCTGTGTGCAAGGGTTATAGAGATTCTCCATATTTATTCAATCTGTATACTGAATAAATAATCCAAGGAGCTGGACTATATGAAGAAGAAATAAGCATCAAGATTGGAGGTAGACTCTTTAACAGCCTGCGATATGCAGATGACACAAATTTGTTTGCTCAAAGTGAAGAGGACTTGAAGCACTAACTGATGAAGATCAAAGACTAGCCTTAAGTATGGATTACACCTCAACATAAAAAAAACATAAAGAAAACAAAAATCCTCACAACTGGACCAATAAGCAACATCATGATAAACGGAGAAAACATTGAAGTTGCCAAGGACTTTATTTTACTTGGATCCACAATGAATACCCACAGAAGCAGTAGTCAAGAAATCAAATGACTTGCTGCATTGGCAAGTCTGCTGCAAAAGACCTCTTTAAAGAGTTAAAAAGCAAAGATGTCACCTTGAAGACTACGGTGTGCCTGACCCAAGCCATGGTATTTTCAATTGCCTCATATGCGTGTGAAAACTGAACAATGAGCAAGGAAAACCAAAGAAGAATTGATGCATTCAAATTATATTGGCAAAGAATATTGAATATACCATGGACTGCCAAAAGAACAAATAAATCTGTCTTGGAAGAAGTACAACCAAAATGCTCCTCAGAAGCAAGGATGGTGAGACTATGCCTTATGTACTTAGACGTGTTATCAGGAGGCACCAGTCCCTGGAGAAGGATATCATGCTTGGTAAAGCAGAGGGTCAGTGAAAAAGAAGCAGACCCTCAACCAGAAGGATTGACCCAGTGGCTGCAACAATAGCAGTGATTATGAGGATGGCCCAGGACCGGGCAGGGTTTTGTTCTGTTTTTTTTGTATTTAATTAGTATTTTTAATTTTTTTTATTAACTTTTATTGAGCTTCAAGTGAATGTTTACAAATCAAGTCAGACTGTCACATATAAGTTTATATACACCTTACTCCGTTCTCCCACTTGCTCTCCCCCTAATGAGTCAACCCTTCCAGTCTCTCCTTTCGTGACAATTTTGCCAGCTTCCAACTCTATCCTCCCATCACCCCTCCAGACAGGAGATGCCAACACAGTCTCAAGTGGCATTTTGTTCTGTTTTACACAGGGTTGCTACGAGTGGGATCCGACTTGATGGCACCTAACAATCCCTAAATGTGTAATATACCATAACTGAAAAGAATATAGTGGGTATCTAGAAAGTAGCACCAAAAGACTCAGGGAGCTCAAAGCCAAGAATTTTTACAATCTCATATAAATAATAAATAAAAGTTACTTATATTTCTGGAACTAAATTAAAGAAACAGTAGTTGAAATAAACGGTTTTATAGAAGCAGAAATTTAAGCAAATAAAACCATGTCCCTTTACCCCTACCCATTTATTCAATAGAAACTGATAAAAAGAATGTCCCTCCTTTCTGCCTTCTTGAGCAATCCATGCCTTTGGTTCCATACAATTTCCTGGTAGTCTGAAATGCTTTATGGAAGTATTTAACTGATATTTCAAAGTGTAAAAAGGATAAATTCACTTCATTCTTTTTTTATGTGTGGAGTCATTTTATGATGTGTCCAAAAGGAAAACATGTGCTTTTGAGAAAAGATCTATAAATTGAAGTTATAGTATGTGTCCAAAAGGAAAACATGTGCTTTTGAGAAAAGATCTATAAATTGAAGTTATAGTATTAGTGGACTTCTTCCCAAGTATGACAAAATTAAATCCATAACACGTAGGTGACATGATTTTAAAATCAAGAACTACCGAATTCCTTTTCAAAGGAATTTTAGTATTCATTAAATTTCTTGCACAGTGTTGTTATGAGTTGACAAACTCTTGACCCCTTCCACCATTATGTATCCAAACGGTTCACAAATTAAGTTGCATAGAACTCTACAACGCAAGATTTACAAGGGTGAGATAAAAGCACTGGTAGATGTTCTTCCTTTCACTCTTTGAGAGGGAAGGGCATGTGGAAACAGCATTGGTTTGAATGACGTTTGATGTAATGGCCTGCCATTCCACTGACACTTTTAGTGTTAAGCAAGTGATCTGCAAAGTAAAGTGGATTCACAGTTAGAGTCAGCACCAGTGCACAGGTCGCCCATAAAAATAGAAGATTCCATTATTCTTCCGGCTCCCTAGAGGGAGCAAGGTCTCTTGCATCATTACCAGGACTAAATCTGACTCTTCTACCTCCCCTAATTTCCTCCTAGTAATTATAGGTCAAGCACTCTTTTGTAAATTATAAAACCTTTGTTCTTATCAAAAATGAATAGCTGAGAAAAAAAAAAAAAGATATAAAAAGTCTAAGGAAAAAAATTTCAATTAGAAAACCAAGCTAATTTGGTATGACCAAAGACTGTCAGGCATACTGACAGTGCTCTATTATGCAGTCATTTGGGCTCTTTCAAATTAGTTATGTTAATGTCCTGTGAGTGAATGTAACACTTGGATGGGACAAGATTTCTGCAATTAATTTCTGCAGTCAGTGGAGAGACAAGCAAATTTATTTTCCCCCTCTCTGGGAATTGGTAGTGGAGGGTGTGAGGTAGTGAAAGTGCATTTAGGAACGGAGTACAAGCTAAACACAAGCCCTAAATAAAGCAGAAACAATGGGAGCCAATGCCTCCTCATTCATTCAATTGACAATGTTTTGCAGCTTAAACCTGTTTTATTAATTATGTTTGACATTTCCTTAATTAGTTTCATTTACACCAAATCAATCCCTACTGCTGTATGGCATCATTTATCATTTTGAAAAATTTGCATACTGAGTGCTGACTTTTCCTACTTAATTATACATTAAAAGTGTCAACGTGCTTGCTGCCTGGCGTTATCTGCGGCAGAAAGGTTTGTGGCTGGACGGTGATGGTATTAATCATTAAGGGCCCCCAAGGGCTGCTGGGTAATATCTGGGGAGCAGAGTGGCTCTCGTTGTAACGCTAGAGAGCAGAAGTGCTTCTGTAAAATGACCCAGAGCAAAAACAAAATAAATGACCTAAAACATCCGGTGTACTGTAATGCTTTGCTCTTTCAATAAAAATATGCTTTGGTGGGAAGGTTTACTATTAACTATTCATTTTCTGTGCATTTAAAACACTACAAACCCACCAGGAGTAAACTGGTGATCTCTACTTGCACTTGAAAAAAAAAAAAAAGATCTGTTGGTTGAATCTATAATGGCGGCTTAGTAGTATATGTTCTAATGCATGCCAACTCAAAAGCGTTACTTTACAAATGAAAGCTAGAAAATATAGTATACCATTAAAACAGTGATTGATGTTGCTCATTTCTTTTCTACTTATAACTTTCAAGGAATAAGCAACTATTTTTCACTGAACAACAAGGAACACAACTGAACACAAAGTACGGGTGAAAATCTAATGCTATAATGGAACTTCGTTTATACACCCTAATAGTTAAATTTCAATATTACAGAAACTTCAGTGACAAAAAAAATTATCAGGCTGTGCAATTTTTACGCACAATGCATGATGGTGAGCAATGGCAATGAAAGAGTTAACAAGAACCTGTTTGTAAATTGTGTATCAACTATGCCTTCCTTCATGTCAGAACCCAAACTTTGTGCATTTAATATTCAAATTCATTTTCAAATGCTTGCCCATTAACATAATATATGCCACTTTGCAAGCCTGGTCAGAGGAATCTGTAACTAAATAATTTTCAAGTTTCCTTCATATCAGATGCATTAGATGCAGTGTGAAATTATTTCCCCACCCTATCCCTTTGCTGAACAGCAGAAAAGCAACACATAATATAGTGGATATTACTGCAAGTGCATTGCATTCTTTAGGAGCTACTACATATGCAGGAAAGTTTATAATCGCTAATTTTAAGTGAGCATTTAATTTCATAGCTTGTGTATAATTATGAAGTTAATATGCGATGGCAATATCGCATTAGTTAAAGCTTACAAAAGAGAAGTATATAGGGTACAAATACATTTATGCAAATATTATAAATAGCTCTTTCATGTTTTCAGTTTAAAATGCTCTATTTTTAATGATGCCATCGTAAATGTACTTGTTTTTCCTCACATTAAAATAATTCAACAATGAAAATATACATCTAACTTAAATATTTTCTGCTGGGAAATACCAAAATGATCCACATGTCTACAAACAATTCAGTTAAACTAAAAAAAAAAAAGTTAAAACAAGTAACACAGTTTTTCTACACCTTGTTATTAACAGATAATCGATTCAAATTTTATATCTTTAAATATATACTTTTATTTTTTCTTGTCCTTTCATGTCATAGTCCTTAATTCTAGTAACAGATTTTAAAACTATGACAGCTTTCCTTATCAGGAAGGAATAACAAAATATAAGTAGTAATGATAATGATGAAAATAAGATAGCATATTTTTGGTGGGAATGCAAAATGATACAATCATTTTGGAAAATGATATGGTGCTTCCTTAGAAAGACAGAAATAGAAATATCATATCATCCAGCAATCCCACTCCTAGGAATATATCCTAGAGAAATAAGAGCCGTCACACAAATAGACATATGCACACCCATGTTCATTGCAGCGTTGTTCACAATAGCAAAAAGATGGAAACAACCTAGATGCCCATCCATAGATGAATGGATAAACAAACTGAGGTACATACACATGATGGAGTATTATGTAATGATAAAGAACAACAATGAATCTGTGAAGCATCTCATAACATGGATGAATCTGGAGGACATTATGCTGAATGAAATAAGTCAATCACAAAAGGACAAATGTTGTATGAGACCACTTCTGTCAAAACACATGAAATGGTTTACATACGAAAAGAAACAATTTTTGATGGTTACAAGGGAGGGGAGGGGTGGGGATGGAAAAACACTTAATAGGCAATAGATAAGTGGAAATTTTGGTGAAGATTAAGATAGTACACAATACTGGGGAAGCCAGCACAACTTGTACGAGGCAAGGCCATGGTAGCTCCATAGACACATCCAAACTCCCTGAGGGACCAAATTGCTGGGCTGACGGCTATGGGGACCAAGGTCTCAGGGAACATTTAGCTCAGTTGGCATAACATAGTTTACAAAGAACATGTTCTACATTCTACTTTGGCGAGTAGTGTCTGGGGTCTTAAAAGCCTGAGCAGCCATCTAGAATACTCCACTGGTCTCACCCCTATGGGAGCAAGGAAGAATAAAGAAAACTAAACATACAAGGGAAAGATTAGTCCAAAGGACTTATGGACCACATCTACCACAGCCTTCACCAGACTGAGTCCAGTAAAACTAGATGGTGCCCGGCTACCACCACTGACTGCTCTGACAGGGATCACAATAGAGGGTCCTGGATGGACCTGGAGAAAAATGTAGAATAAAATTCTTACTCAAAAAGAAAGACCTGACACAGGCTGGAGAAACGCTGAAAGTGTGGCCCCTGGACACTGTTTCAGCTGAGTAAAAAGGTCACTCTTGGCGTTCACCCTTCAGCCAAAGATTGAACAGGCCCATGGAACAAAATGAGACTAAAGGGGCACACCAGCCCTGGGGCAGGGACTGGAAGCCAGGAGAGAACAGGAAAGCTGGTAACAGGGAGCCCAGGGTTGAGAAGGGAGAGTGTTGACATGTTGTGGGGTTGTTAACCAATATCATAGAACAATGTGTGTACGAACTGCATGATGAGAAACTAATTTCCTCTGTAAACCTTCATCTAAAGTACAATAAAAAAGTAAAATAAAAACAGACAGCATATTTTAACACTTAACTAAGTCCCAGTCACTGTGCTAAATGTTATATATTGGTTACCTTAATCTTCACAATAACCTGATGAAGCAAATACATTATTGTTGTATATAGGCTTAGAGTTTTAAGTAACCAGTCTAAGGTCACTGATCTTTTAACTGGCAAAGTTCATTGTCACGACCAGCTCTACCCCTAAAGTCCATACTCCCAATGATTTTCCTGAACTATCTTTTTTTATATACGGTCATCCCATTGCCTTTGAGTCAATTCAGACTCATAGCAACCCTATAAGACAGAGCAGAGCTGCCCCATTTGGTTTCTAAGGCTGAAAATCTTTACAAAAGCAGACTGCCACCTCTTTCCCCCATAGAGCAAATGGTGGGTTTGAACTGTCGATCTTTCTGTTAGCTGCCAAGCACTTAACTACTGCGCTACGAGAGCTCCCGTGCTTTCATAACCTCCCATAAACATCTGTAGAGGTACATGTGCCACAGTGAAAAGGATACCAGCTTTTTTAGTTTGACGGATGTGCTTAAATCCAAGTCTACCACAAATTGTGATTTAGGCAATTTATTTAAATTCGAGGGGCTCATTTCTCATCCATAAATTGCAATCAGGGCACCCATTTCACATATTTGTTGGAATGGTTAAATATTATTCACATACTAGTTGGCAAGTGGTAAAGGTGACTTTCCTTTCTCTATAAGATGTAAAATAAAACCTCCATTTAAATTTGACCGTTTAATGGGACTTAAGCATTCTTTGTTGGCTTGGTTCACCATGGCTTCTCAAGCACCTAGAACGATTTTGGCACATTTGTGGGAACTCACAATTTCAGTAGATGAGTCTCTGTGAGGGACATTTTTTATGATGTTGAATATACTGATTCCTCCTTTATTATGAAATAATCATCTTCACCCTAGTCCTCACAGCCTACCTAGAATCCATATTTATTTGAGGAAATTCCTTTTATCTTTCCTCTTCCACTGCTCCTCCTCTTCATTCCTCCTCTACATCCATGGCCAGGGTACTTCTGCCTCTCCCTCACCTGTTAATTCCTTTAGCGCACATTGGGGTAACAGCAACTGCTAATGCATGTTCATAATCTAATCAGACCTTACTCAAAAAGAGTTAAACCAAAGGGAAAACCAAGACCAGAGTGTAATTCTTCACACACAGCGTGTTCTATATTCCATGGCTGTATTATCATTTTAATAAAGCAGTTAATAATTTCATCCAAAATCAAAGGCAAAATTTTCCCAGAGTAATTTACATTTAATTCCAACATTTTTCAGGTGTATTTGAAATTACAGACATTAAGGCTATAGCAGTAGATTCTTCTTGGCATTGGATTTCATTATGTATTTTTAAAAGAAAAAATCTTCAATGCGTGAATTGAAATCCAAATAATCACACGCTGAAATAAACATATGCATGCGAGTCACATAAATATTAGTTTATACACACATCCCCACACAGCTTTACTTCGCTCTATGTAGTAGCTTCAGATGCATGTGGCCTCTCAAGGGAATATACAGATATATAGAGAGAGAGAGAGCTATGTAGGTATACACATATATATATATCCAGCCAAACAGAACCTGTTGCCATCAAGTCGATTTCGGCTCATAGCAACCCTATAGGACAAAGTAGAACTGCCCCATAGAGTTTCCAAGGAGCCAGTGGTGGATTCAAACCGACCTCCTTTTGGTTGGCAGCTGAGCTCTTAACGGCTGTGCCGCTAGAGCTCCATACACACACACACAGACATACATATATATATATGCACTATATCTAATATCCATAGTTCAGAAATTCTCTACTTGTTAAAAAATTAGCAAAACTCATTTACTTGGCTCTTACAGGATTCATTAACCTTTGCCTTCTTTTAAGAAACCAGAAACTGTTCTAAAACTGACAATGTCATTAAAACCAATAGGAAGTCTCCATTTTTAAATTAAAGTCATTAGGTAAGTTTTTCAAGAGTTAAAAAAAAAAGATTAGAAAAAATTCAAATGAGAAAAATAATTTTGCTTTGGGTGTAAAAAGACCCCAAGAGGAATCCCTCAAGTTTTTTTGGAAAGTATTCTTGTGCGATCAAGTGTCTCCAGGAAATTTCAACTCAGAATGTTTTTATAATTTAACTCTTTCATGTCTTTAAGATGAAATAGTTCTTCAGTGATAATTATATGATTATCATGTTATGCAATAAAGAAAAAATATCTATTACATAAAGGCTAGAAAATATATTAGTGACGTAGATCTACAGACCAAATTAATATTTCATGATTCATTAATCTTTTATTAATTTGCAATTATATACTGCTATTATAATTTAAAATTTTTTATTATAATTATACTTCCACTATATTCCACTTACTTTGTATTTTGAGAATATAATTCCTAAGATAGTGAAATACACAAACAATTCTTCATATATGAAGAAATGATATATTTTTCCATTGCCCAGATGGTATCATATTTATTCTAGCACTTTTGCCTACTTCCATGCATATCTTTGAGAGAAATAGCATGTGTTTAGACAGTGATCACCTAAACTTAAGAGTATGATTGGTAGTTATGGAAGTTTTAAAGAGTGTGAAAGTACCTCTAGCCATAGCTTCATAGGCACCATTCTCTAACACATTAATGCTGGTAATATTGAACATCACTTTGGAATGTAATATCTACTATTTCTCTCTCACATTTAATCAGCCACAAAAATCACGTAAACTCTACCATCATAATAACTCCATGATTGATTCACTGTATTCCTTTCATATTATCCCTATCTTACTTCATATTATCATCTTTTTTAATGGAATAATTTTAATGGAACAAGTGGTTAAGAGCTTAACTGCTAACCAAAAGGTCAGTAATTTGAATCCACCAGCTACTCCTTGGAAACTCTACGGGGTAGTTCTACTCTACTCTGTCCTGTGTGGTTGCCCTGAGTCAGAATCAACTCAACCACAACACGTTTGGTTTTAGTTTAATGTTACTAAAAGCACTCAGTTGCTAACCAAAAGATTTGCAGTTCAAACGCACCCAGTGGCTCCAAGGGAGAAAGACCTGGGAATCTGCTTCTGTAAAGATTACAACCTGGAAAACCGTATGGGATAGTTCTACTCTGTCATACAAGGTCAATATCAGCTGAAATCAACTTGAGGCACCTAGCAACAACTTTACTAAAATAACCTCCAAAGAAAACATCCTTCCCCTAGGAAATTTCTTTTCATATTTATATACCCAATGTCAGATTAATTTTTAATACTACTCTCATTCTGGTACTTCACATCTCAGAAACACATGAACTTTCCATTTTAGTTGCTAATTGTTTTATGCTTCAGTCAGCTAAAATCGTTCTCCCTTAATTACCTCTGTGTGCTTCCCTAGCTGTTTTTAATGTACCCTTGCTCTATTCGTAACACTCTGCCATTACGCCTACCTGCATATCCAAATTTCACTAATTGTGTTTATTCGTTGAAAGTGGTATCTCCTCTCCCTGTTTTCCTTTAGCATAGTCACTAGTACTAGTTGCCATGGAGTCAACTCGAACTCATGGCGACCACACGTGTGTCAGAATAGAATTATGCCCCATAGGGTTGTCAGTGGCTGATTCTTCAGAAGTATATCACCAGGCATTTTTTCTGAGGTGCCTCCAGGTGGACTGGAACTTCTAATCTTCTGCTTAGCAGCCTATTGGGTTAACATTTTGCACCACTCAGGGATTTAACATTGTCAACACCAACATGATTAAAAAGCCAAAAACCAAACCCATTGCCATGGAGTCGATTCCAACTCATAGCAACCCTACCAACATTATTAGTATTTACAGTTTACCCTATGGCATTTTTGTTATGTTTGCTGTTTGTACGGATTCTTTCCCAAACTGGGTTGGTTATAAGTTACTTGGAAGATAATACTATGATTTCTTTCTCTTCATATACACATAAATGACATAAACAGTGCCAACGATACTTATTTCTTTTTATCATCATCTATGCTACGAGATCCTTAAGGGAGAAGACTGTGTAAAACAATTCCCAGGTCATGATTAACATTCAAGAATGTTTGTTTGAATATTAAGTAGAACAAAACTTCCCTTTTGATCTATCGTGTTTTATAAAATGCAGATGCAATTATAATGCATATATAGAGAAAAACAAATAAAGTATTATTATATAAATTTTAATTCCCTCAAAATCTTGTCATTTCAATAAATCCTAAATAAATTTCAGTTGGAATTTAAACAATTACAAGATAAATTAATTTCTAGGAGCGGCTTATAGATTCAAACTGCCTACTTTTTGGTTAGCAGCTGTAGCTCTTAACCACTGTGCCACCAGGGCTCTAATATGTAATTACTTTTATATAATTTTAATATTTTTAAAAGTAGAACACACCTGCATTCAACTCTTTCAATTAAATATCTTCAGTCACAAGAGGAAGCATGAGATGACTTTTTCAAGCAGTCGTGGCTCAAAATGTTTATAAATATTTACTATTTTAACAGTGAGAGAAAAAAAAACAGATTTATGAATAAAATATTTTCCAAGGACACAGTGGGAACCAACAGTACAATATCACACTTGGGAAGCTTTTCAGAAAATTGAGTGTCCAATGGTGGACTCCAATACTCTAATGTTCATAATCACAGATTATTTAATAATTCTCAGTCCATTTCTAAATCCCTGAGTCAGCAAAAGGCAGCTAGAAGTACCGTGTGATGACCTATGTCACAAGATGTAAGACTAACCTGAGATTAGCTGCTATCACGTCCAGGGCTTTAGCAAAATAATGCTATATTGGCCCATCAAGCAGCAGTCTAACCTCATGAAAAAAGAATAATGGAGAGTAATGAAAACAATATTTCTAGGGAACTCTTTCTCTGTCGTTTTTCCTCTCTCTTTCTCACTGTTTTCCTAAATGGATAGCTTGCTAAACAACTAATTTTACAAAAAGGAAATAGATAAGATAGCCCTTATTATCCATTTAAGAAAAGAGAGAGGGAGTAGAAATGGAGGCAGGGGGTGAGAAAGAGAAAGAGCAAGGAAAAACAGAGGAGGAGGAAGAGGGTGATTTAGTTCGAGGTAAAAATTTTAAGTTAAAACATCGGGGCTAAATTTCAAGTTGAAATTTCAAACTTTCATTTGCTTGGAAGTGTGATCAGTAAAGTTTATTTTAAAATTCCAAAATTATCTCTCCCGTTTAGTCAGGACCCTTTTGTGTTCAGATGAAAGAATGTATACCTCAAATTGGCTTAAGCAAAAAAAGGGAAAGCATCAATTTACATCACTAAAAATTCTCCAGGTATATCCGAACTCAGAAACCTAGTGTCCTCAAGTCTTATGCCTATCCATCTCTCTTGTTGGACTTTTTTCTCTGTTGGCTTTACTCTCAAGCAGGATTTTCCTACGTGATGACAAATATGGTCAACAGTGGCCCTATTATACTTAGTAATTTCTCAATAGCTCAATCAAAAGTCCAAAAATTTTGACTGTTATAGTTTATGTCACATACCCAGCCCTGAATCCATGAGAGTGGTAGCCAGAGAAGTGTAGCATGTTCATTGGGCAGATCTGAGTGGCACTACATTGAAGCCAGGCTGGGGGAAGCCTCATCTGAACCATGTGAAATCAATGATTCACCCAAAGAAAGAGATGAGTCCCTTTTACCAGAATAAGGGCTAATGAGCAACAAAAAAGTATTATACACTGTCTACTGTCAAGAAGAAAAGTTTACACCAATAATATGAAAATATAAGGTATAGAATAACTTTGTGACAAAAGAGAGAAAAAAATAAAAATAAACTGTGTGGAAGCTGATACACATACAAACACATATTATTTATTTATACATGTATGTGTATTTACCAAAGGGCCGGTAGTTTCGAATCCGCCAGGCACTCCTTTGAAACTCTATGGGGCAGTTCTACTCTGTCCTATAGGGTCTCTATGAGTCGGAATCGACTCGATGGCACTGAGTTTATGTATATTTATAGTGATTACGTACACACATACAAAATTGTTTAACAAGAACACTTACAATAACATTTTATAAACTATATATATATGTAACCACTTTGCCAAATATATTAAACATGTTCTCTGTATTTATATTTCAATATTACATGTTGGCTTGTGTATCAGTATCCTAAACAGCCTGGGTGGTGAAAGCGGTTTTCTATCAGCTGCTAAAGGAAAAGTTTGGTGGTCTGAACCCACCAAGCAGCTCCACAGGAGAAAGACCTGGAGATCAGCTTCTGTAAATATTACAGCCAAGAAAACCCTATGGAGCAATTATAATCTGTAACACATGGGATCGCCATCAGTTGGGGGCTGACTTGATGGCAGCTAACAACAGCAGTATCAATATCATAAACTTTACTAAGCTTAGAATACTGTACAGGAGTATTGAACAAGGGAGAGTACAGCCTGGTCTTATTTGACATTGTCTATAAATAAAGCTTTCTAAAATAACTACTGTAAGTTCATTATATGTTTGAGTAGTAAAAATCTCAGCTTGAATCATTGCCTTCTATCAGCCACTTCCAGGATCCAAGCATGCTTATGTATATTTGGTAAACTGCCAAAATGTTTTTGCAAGTGTGCTAAGGAATCCCCTGGAAAAGAATTTTAACTATGTCCACACTGGGCATTTCTTGTAAACTGGTACAGTGAATGGAGGAAAAGCTTAAGCAGCTAACACTATATACTTAAGCCAGCATGATATCCGTAGTCATTTCCAGATAAGAAGGCACTCTGAATACAACACAGTGCCTTTTGATTTAATCCTCTGCCAGTACTGTCCCTGGATGCATGACTACATCCTAGGCAAAAGAAAAGTAAAACGAAAACTGAGAAGCTATAACACATGGGGAACACAGCAGGATTGCATCAAGACCCCTGTAATAGTGCCATTAATAAGAAAAATGCAGAGTCCTCCAGATTCTACCATAGGCCTCCTCCTAGTTGGGCCCAGAGCTGTTACCAGCAGAGAAGGACTGTGTCTGTGGGTGCCTCCGAGCAGCAGAAGAGCAATAGGAGCATCCACCGTGCCCAGCAAAGTAGTGCTGGGCAGCACGAGGGTCCATGGGGTTTGCAAGGAACATGAGGGTACAGCTGTTCCCTTATGAGGGTGCAGTTCAGCAACAAAGCACGTCAGTGCTGGACAAGTGATGGGTATTTTAATTTGCTCTGTTTCCGAGCAAATGTGAGCTTCATTTGAGAACGTACAGGGATATTGAAGGAACTTTCGTAGTTTTGCCACTTACTGGCTATATGACATTGAGAAAGTTAGGAATATTCCCCATATCTCAGTTTCCTTGTCTGTAGTATCTGTAAAATAGAGGTAATTATATTAGTATTTTTGTATGTGAGGATTGAGTTAATGTGCTTGTCTGGCAGCCACATCTATTATCTGTTATTATTGTCTTGGCTATGATTTACATTATTTCTCTAATAATTTAGAAAATACTTTAGGGTCTCACAGTGGAGACAGTATAATACAGAGGAAAGAAAATAGACTTTTGTGTGTCTTACTCTATTACTGAGTTTTACTATTACTCTATTACTGACCCCCAACACATCTGTAAGTTTTTTGTACTGTGGGGGCTTGTGTGTTGTGATGCTGGGAGCTATGCCACTGGTATTCAAATACCAGCAGGGTCACCCATGGCAGACAGGTTTCAGCTGAGTTTCCAGGCTAGGAAGACAGACTAGGAAGAAGGACCCAGCAGTCTACTTCTGAAAAGAATTAGCCAGTGAAAACCTTATGAATAGCAGCAGAACATTGTCTGATATAGTGCTGGAAGATGAGCCCACTGGGTTGGAAGGCACTCAAAAGACGACTGGGGAAGAGATGTCTCCTCAAAGTAGAGTTGACCTTAATGACATGAATGGAGCCAAGCTTTCAGGACCTTCATATGCTGAAGTGTCATGACTCAAAATAAGAACAGCTGCAAACATCCATTAATAATCAGAACCTGGAGTGTACAAAGTACGAATCTAGGAAAATTGGAAATCAACAAAAATGAAATACTACACATAAAGATCGATATTCAAGGCATTAATGAGCCGAAAAAGACTGGTATTGGTCATTTTGAATACGACAATCATATGGTCTACTATGCTGGGAATGGCAACTCAAAGAGGAATGGCATTGTATTCATTGTCAAAAAGAACATTTCAAGATCTATTCTGAAGTACAATGCTGTCAGTGATAGGATAATATCCGTATGTCATCAAGGAAGACCAGCTAATGCAATTATTATTCAAATTTGCGCACAAACCACTGAGGTCAAAATGAAGAAATCGAAGACTTTTACCAACATTTGCACTCTGAAATTGATTGAACCTGCAATCAGGATGCACTGATAATCACTGGTGATTGGAATGTGAAAGTTGGAAACAAAGAAGAAGGATCGGTAGTTGGAACATATATCCTTGGTGATAGAAACGATGCCGGAGGTTGCATGATAGAATTTTGCAAGACCAACGACTTCTTCACTGACAATATCTCTTTTCACCAACATAAAAGACAGCTATACACAAGGACCTTGCCAGCTGGAATACACAGGAATTGAATCGACTACATCTGTGGAAAGATACAATGAGAATGCTCAATATCATCAGTCAGAACAAGCCCAGGGACCGACTGCAGACCAGACCATCAATTACTCATATGCAAGTTCAAGCCGAAATTGAAGAAAATTAGAACAAGTCCACAGGAGTCAAACTACAACCTTGAGTATATTCCACCTGAATTTAGAGACCATCTCAAGAATAGATTTGATGTGTTGAACACTAATGAATGAAGATGGGACGAGTTGTGGAACGACATCAAGGACATCATACATGAAGAAAGCAAGAGGTCATTAAAAAGACAGAAGAGAAAGAAAAGACCTAAATGGATGTCAGAAGAAACTCTGAAACTTGCTCTTGAAAGTCAAGTAGTTAAAGCAAAAGAAAAAAATGATGAAGTAAAAGAGCTGAACAGGAGACTCCAAAGGGCCATTCCAGAAGGCAAAGTAAAGTATTACGTTGACTTGTGCAGAGACCTGGAGATAGAAAACCAAAAGGGAAGAACACGCTCAGAATTTCTCAAGCTGAAAGAACTGAAGAAAAAATTCTAGCCTAGAATTGCAATACTAAAAGATTCTATCGGGAAAATATTAAATGATACAGGAAGCACCAAAAGAAGATGGAACAAATAAACAGGGTCACTATTCCAAAAAGAATTGGTTTATGTTCAACCATTTCAGGAGGTAACATATGATCAGGAATGGATGGCACGGAAGGAAGAAGTCCAAGTTGCACTAAAGGCATTGGTGAAAAACAATGCCCCGGGAATTGATGGAATATCAACTGAGATGTTTCAACAAATGGATGCAGCAATGCAGGTGCTCATTCCTCTATGCGAAGAAATTTGGAAGACAGCAACCTTGCTAACTGACTGGAAGAGGTCCATATTTATACCTGTTCCCAAGAAAAGTGATTCAACAGAATGCTGTAATTATCAAAGAATATCATTAATATCACATGCAAGCAAAATTTTGCTAAAGATTACTCAAAAGTGGCTGAAGTATATCAATAGGAAACTGCCAGAAATTCAAACCGGATTTAGAAGAGGACGTGGAACCAGGGATATCATTGCTGATGTCAGATGGATCTTGGCTGAAAGCAGAGAATACCAGAAAGATATTTACCTGTGTTTTATTGACTATGCAAAGGCATTCACCTATAAGAATCATAACAAATTATGGATAACATTGAGAAAAATGGGAATTCCAGATCACTTAATTGTGCTCATGAGGTATCTATACCTGGATCGAGAGGCAGTCCTCTAACAGAGCAACAGGATACTGCATGTAAAGTCAGGAAAGGTTTGCATGAGGGTTGTATCTTTTCACCATACCTATTCAATCTGTATGCTGTGCAAATAATCCGAGAAGCTGGACTATATGAAGAAGAACAGGGCATCAGGATTGGAAGAGACTCATTGACAACCTGTGTTATGCAGATGACAGAACTTTGCTTGCTAAAAATGAAGAGGACTTAAAGCACTTACTGATGAAGATCAAAGACCACAGCCCTCAGTATGGATTACACCTCAACATAAAGCAAACAAAAATCCTCACAACTGGACCAATGAACAACATCATGACAAATAAAAAAAACATTGAAATTGTCAAGGATTTCATTTTACTTGGATCCACAATCAACAGCCATGGAAGTGGCAGTCAGGAAATTAAAAGACGCGTTGCATTGGGCAAATCGGCTGCAAAGCACCTCTTTAAAGTGTTGAAAACAAGGATGTCACCTTGAGGACTAAAGTGGACCTAACCCAAGCCATGGTGTTTTCAATTGCCTCATCTGAATGGGAAAGCTGGACAATGAATAAGGAAGACAAGAAGTATTGAAGCTTTTGAATTGTGGCGTTGTTGAAGAATATTGAATATACCATGGACTGCCAAGATCTATCCTGAAGTATAATGCTGTCAGTGATAGGATAAAATCCATACCCCTACAAGGAAGACCAGTTAATACTACTATTATTCAAATTCACGCTCCAACCACTAGGGCCAAAGATGAAGAAATAGAAGATTTTTATTAGCTGCTACAGCCTGAAATTGATCGAACATGCAGTTAAGATGCATTGATAATTACTGGCGATTGGAATATGAAAGTTGGAAACAAAGAAAAAGGGTCAGTAGTTGGAAAACATTGGCGTTGGTGATAGAAACAATGCTGGAGAATGAATGATAGAATTTTGCAAGACCAACGACTTCTTCATTGCAAAAACTTTCTTTCGCCAACATAAACGACAACTATATACACATGGACCTACCCAGATGGAACACATAGAAATCAAATTGACTACATCTTGGGGAAGAGATGATGGAAAAGCTCGATATCATCAGTCAGCACAAGGCCAGGGGCCAGCTGTGGAACAGAACATCAATTGCTCACATGCAAGTTCAAGCTGAAACTGAAGAAAATCAGAGCAAGTCCACGAGAGCCAAAATGTGACCTTCAGTATATTCCACCTAAATTCAGAGACCATCTGAGGAATAGATTTGATGCATTGAACACTAGTGACCGAAGACTAGTGAGTTGTGGACATCATACATGAAGAAACAAGAGGTCCTTGAAAAGACAGGAAAGAAAGAAAAGACCAAGATGGATGTCAGAGGAGACTCTGAAACTTGCTCTAGAACTTCGAGCAGCTAAAGCAAAAGGAAGAATTGATGAAGTAAAAGAACTGAACACAAGATTTCAAAGGGTGGCTTGAGAAGACAAAGTAAAGTATTATAATGACATGTGCAAAGAGCTGGAGATGGAAAACCAAAAGGGAAGAACACACTCAGAGTTTCTCAAGCTGGAAGAACTGAAGAAAAAATTCAAGCCTCGAGTTTGAAGTGATTCAACAGTGAAGGATTCTATGGGGAAAATATTAAACAACGCAGCAAGCAACAAAAGAAGATGGAAGGAATACACAGAATCATTATACGAAAAAGAACTAGTCAATATTCAACAATTTCAAGAGGGAGCATAAGATCAGGAACCAATGGTACTGAAGGAAGAAATCCAAGCTGCTCTGAAGGCATTGGTGAAAAACAAGGCTCCAGGAATTGATGGAATATCAATTGAGATGCTTCAACAAACAGATGCAGCACTGGAGGTGCTCACTTGCCTATGCCAAGAAATATGGAAGACAGCTTCCTGGCCAACTGGCTGGAAGAGATCCATATTTATGCTTATTCCCAAGAAAGGTGATAAAACCAAATCTGGAAATTATAGAGCAATATAACACGCAAGCAAAATTTTGTTGAAGATCATGCAAAAACGGCTGCAGCAGTGTGTTGACAGGGAACTGCCAGAAATTCAGGCCAGCTTCTGAAGAGGACTGGGAACCAGGGATATCATTGCTGATGTCAGATGGATCCTGGCTGAAAGCAAAGAATATCAGAAGGATGTTTACCTGTGTTTTATTGACTATGCAGAGGCATTCAACAGTGTGGATCATAACAAATTATGGATAACATTGTGAAGAATGGGATTCCAGAACACTTAATTGTGCTCATGAGGAACCTTTACATAGATCAAGAGGCAGTTGTTCAGTCAGAACAAGGTGATACTGAGTGGTTTAAAGTCAAGAAAGGTGTGTGTCAGGGCTGTATTCTTTCACCATATCTATTCAATCTGTTTGCTGAGCAAATAAATACGAGAAACTGGACTATATGAAGAAGAACGGGGCATCAGGATTGGAGGAAGATTCATTAACAACCTGTGTTATGCAGATGACACAATCTTCCTTGTTGAAAGTGAAAAGGACTTGAAGCACTTACTAATGAAGATCGAAGACCACAGCCTTCAGTATGGATTGTGTCTCAGCATGAAGAAAACAAAAATCCTCACAACTGGACCAATGAGCAACATCATGATAAATGGAGAAAAGATTGAAGTTGTCAAGGATTTCATTTTATTTGGATCCACAATCAACAGCCATGGAAGGAGCAGTCAAGAAATCAAAAGACACATTGCATTGGATAAATCTGCTGCAAAGGACCTCTTTAAAGTGCTGAAGAGCAAAGATGTCACCTTGAAGACTAAGGTGCACCTGACCCAAGCCATGGTATTTTCAATCCCATCATATGCATGTGAAAGTTGGACAATGAATAAGGAAGACAGAAGAAGAATTGACGGCTTTGTATTATGCTGTTGGAGAAGAATATTGAATATACCATGGACTGCCAAAGAATGAACAAATCTGTCTTGGAAGAAGTACAACCAGAATGTTCCTTAGAAGCAAGGATGGGAAGACTGCATCTTACATATTTTGGATGTGTTGTCAGGAGAGATCAGTCTCTGGAGAAGGACATCATGCTTGGTAAAGTACAGGGTCAGCGGAAAAGGTGAAGACCCTCAACGAGGTGGATTGACACAGTGGCTGCAACAATGAGCTCGAGCATAACAACGATTGTAAGGATGGTGCAGGACCGGGCAGTGTTTCATTCTCTTGTGTGTAGGGTCTCTATGAGTCAGAACCAACTCGATGGCACCTTACAACAACAACATGGACTGACAAAAGAATGAACAAATCCATCTTAGATGAAGTACCAGAATGCTCCTTAGAAGCAAGGATGGTGAGACTATGTCTTACATACACTGGACTTGTTATCAGGAGGGATCAGTCCTTGGAGAAGGACATCATGCTTGGTAGGGGGTCAGCAAAAAAGGGGAAGACGCTCAATGAGATGGATTGACACGGTGGCTGCAACAATTGGTTCAAGCATCGCAACAAGTGCGGGTTTGGAGTAGTACTGAACAGTGTTTTGCTCTGTTGTGACGGGGTTGCTATGAGTCAGAACCAACTCTACGACACCTAACAACAACAGCTATTACCGACTTTGGGCAACTTGCAAGTGCTTAATCATATAGACTCTGTTTATGCATTTGGCTGCTAATCAAACAATAAGCAGTTGGAATCTACCAGCTGCTCCTTGGAAACTCTATGGGGCAGTTGTTCTACTCTGTCCTATAAGGTTGCTATGAGTCAGAATTGACTCAACGGCAATGGAATTTTTGGTTTGGAAGTAAGCTGTAAGTTAAAATATTAAATCTGAATTTTAAACCATTTTTATATTGAAAATATTAGATAAAGATGTAGGTTGATGAAATTACCCAAAATGGAAATATTGATGGAAACATAATTCAGCATATTTAATTTTCATTATTTATATTCTTAGAGGTTGGAATCTATATAAGATAAAATTAATTATAGATTGGTCTAAAATAGTCTCTAAAATAGTTTCAATCTTCCTTAGCTTGATCTTTTTCCCTGACAGTTTTGAGTAAATTTTATTGCAGTAGTCTACTAAGGAGAAAAGAGAGTAAACCTCTTAATATTTACTTTAATCATATTTGAAGTCTTTCTCTCTATTCCTTTATCTATACACAGGCACAAACACACAATATACTTGAGTTAACACAGTCCGCACTTAAAACAGTCCTTTTTTTTTCATCTTATCCTTAGTAATATGTACTACATACAATGTGGAAGCAGGTAATTTGCTGATGTTATCATTCTCATGCCAACCCCAAAAGGCAAGTAAGGATCAGATTTTTAAAGATATTGATAATAAATGGCAATAATAGTGAAAACTAAAATAAAAAATAAGTATTTCATTCAACATCAGAACTGACTTCTATACAATGGAGTTGGAGCAGAACCCTGTCGTGTAAGTCAGGAAATACCTCTATACACATGGAAATTCTTCTTTCTACCTTATTTTTTGTCCTGGAGAATTACTTCTTTAAGAATAAAGAAGTTAACATAAATCTTTGTATTTATAGTGTTTGGGGTATTTTGCTCTTGTTGTTTGTTTGTTTTGCTAAATGCTTTGTTGATCCCAAAGTTCAAGAAGTTAATACCAAATTCTCTTTTTTAAAGCAGCTTTTGTAGATTTCCATTTTATCTACTTGAATTTAATTTTTATACTAAGAGAAATATGCTATTAAAAATCAGAATTGATTGATATGAGAAGCTTCTAGTACAGTTGTGAATTCAGGAGTGCCCCTGTAGCCTATCCTCACCCCCCTGAGGTAATTCACACAGCTGATGTGGAATACATTTACTGGGCTCCTGTACACAGGCCTGGCATTCTGTCGTAATCATTCTTTTCATAGTACAATTTGTGGGTCTCGATGAAATGCAGCTATTGGTAGTTCTGCTGGTACTCAAATGAAGTGATATTGAATTTCTATTATGCATGTGCCTTGGAAACCTCACAGTTCTCCATAAAGATTTTATTCACACAGCAGATTTGTTGTGACTTAGATAGTTTCAGACAATTTTAGATTTGAATGGACATGGCAGGATCTGACAGTGTAAAAGAAATATCAGAAGAAAGAAA
Organism: Loxodonta africana; assembly: GCF_030014295.1. Taxonomy (NCBI): domain Eukaryota; kingdom Metazoa; phylum Chordata; class Mammalia; order Proboscidea; family Elephantidae; genus Loxodonta; species Loxodonta africana. The sequence goes on along the minus strand of NC_087343.1, from coordinate 98,149,998 downwards.
CATGTAAAACCAAATGATATATTAAGCAACCCACAGAACAAAGCAAAGAGAGTGCCTGTGATTGTTGTAAACAAAACCAGAAAGTACACCTTTGAAGGACCTCTCATAGGGGCTAATCTTTTTATATTGCATACATGAGTTGGTGATGGAACTTGTCAACTCCTTTCATGCTACAAATTAAGTTTTGATAAAGCCCTGTTCCTTATATAACCTTCATATTTTTGAAATAAATTGTTCATAAAACACATTTTTTGCTTTCGTGTATTTTCCCAATGGTCTAGGTCACAAATACAAAATGGAAAATAAACACATTCACAAATAAACATTTATTCCTCAACTACAATTTAGAAAACTTAATTGAAAAAGGAAGAAGAATAATTTTTTATCAGGAACATAAAATATGGAATTAAAATAATGGTGAAATTAATTCATGTTAAAATGGGGTAAAGATGATTTAATGTATTTAAGGTAAAACATGAATTTAGTATGAATTTTCCTTCATTATTGAGAGTTACTATGCATCAGGCATAATTTAGGCACTGCGGATATAACACTAAACAAGGCAAACAACATCCATTATTTCGTGGAGCTTATTTAGTAATGGGGAGAAACAGTTAATAAAGAAGTAAGTAAACTAAAGAGAGAATAATTGTAGATTGTAATAAATGCTATAAAGACTATAAAATAGAATGAAGGGATAGAATGTACCTATGATGGCAGTGAGGGTGGAGTGGGGAAGAGTAGCTACTTTATCTTTGGTGACCAGAGAATGCTTCACAAAATAGATAATGTGAGCTGAGACATGAGTGACTAAAGGAACGTAGTCATATGAAAGCCTGAGGACAGAACATTCTAGATAGACATAACAACAAGTGCAAAGTCTCTTCCTAGATTAAGAAGATGGGGTTTCTTCAGATCACACACATTTACATCACTTTAAAAATACTTCACCTTTAGAAGAAAAGTTGGGTGGAGATTGAGAGAAATAGACAAGAGATACAGAAAAACCCCTAATAACTATTTTGCTATTTGTTGCCATTGAGTCAGCTGTAACTTATGATGACCCCATGTACAATAGAATGAAATGTTGCTTGGTCCTGCAGGATCTTCAAAATCTTGGGTTTGCTCAAGTCTGTTGTTTGGCCCCTGGGTATTATGAGTGCCTTCCAACCTAGGGGGCTCGTCTTCCAGCACTGTGTCAGACAACAATCTGCTGTGAGCCACAGAGTTTTCAGGGGCTACTTTTTGGAATTAGATCACCATGACTTTCTTCCTTCTCTGTCTTAATCAGGAAGCTCCACTGAAACCTGTCCACCATAGGTGACAGGTTGGTATTTGAAATACTGGTAGCATAGCTTCCAGCATCTGACACAAGCCATAGTGTTTTCGATAGCCTCATATGCACCCAAAAACTGGACAATGAATAAGGAAGACTAAGAAGAATTGACACCTTTGAATTATGATGTTGGCAAAGAATATTGAACATACAATGGACTGCCAAAAGAATGAACAAGTCTGTCTTCGAAGAAGTACAGCCAGAATTCTCCTTAGAAATAAGGATGGCGAGACCACGTCTCACATATTTTAGACATGTTATTAGAAGGGATCAGTCCCTGGAAAAGGATATCATGCTTCATAAAGGAGAGGGCCAGCAAAAAAGAAGAAGACCCTCAATGAGATGGATTGACACGGTGGTTGCAACAATGGGCTCAAGCATAACCACGATTGTGAGGATGGTGCAGGACTGGGCAGTATTTCATTCTGTGGTACACCTAACAAGGACAACAGTTTGCAGCATCATAGCAACATGCAAGCCACCACAGTATGAAAAACTAACAGACGGCTAGAGAGATATCAAGAATCAGGTCCACCTAAGAAAAAATCAAGATAAAGAGCACATTTGATTGCATACTTTTGGAAGTTTTAGTTCTGACCCCAAATCAGCCAGCCTTTTTTTTTTTTTTTTTTTTTTTACCATAGTCACTTTCTAGTTTTACAGTAATGTTAAAGCATTTGATTTCTGTGAACACTCATTCCATGTGAATTCTTTAATATAGCCCTGACAAACTTACTAGTTCTACAGAAAATCTCACCAAGAGCTACACTCTTGGTACCCTCCTCCACTCCTTCTACTCCTCTTTAGCCCAGCTTCAAGGTTCCCATGATACCCTGGTTCTCTCATTTTTCAGAAGAGGGCTACATTATACACTATACACTATTTCTAAATAAGATGTTAGCAATTTAGTTATCATATTTAAAAAGAAAGTAAGAGAAAAGGTAATTGTCAATAAAAAGAAATGCATCTCTACATATTCAACAACCCAGTAACCTCCCTAGAGAAGGGGATGCTAAACAAAATACCATGTTATTGTCCTTCTAACAACGCTGTTATTCAGCCTCCATTAAAACCTGGCTTTTGTTGTATGTTTGGGATGGTTTCTGATTCAGACATTTTCAGATAATCATCAGTCTGGAGGACCTCTGGAATGTCAAAGTTTGTAGATAACTTCAAATATGAATTAAGTATATCTACAAAACTGGAATAGACTCAACAGGACTTAACAACATTCCGTATTTAAAGCTTTTCTTAAAGCTGCTCTTACAGTCAATGAACTGTAATAACCTCAATTGTCATGGATTGAATTGTGTCCCCCCAAAATATCTGTCAACTTGGCTAGGCCATGATTCCCAGTGTTGTGTGACTGTCCATCATTTTGGCATCAGATGTGATTTTCCTATGTGTATGATGCTGATGAGGTGGGATTAGCAGCAGTTATGTCAGTCAATAAGGCAGGACTCAATTTACAAGACAACGTAGTATCTTAAGTCAATCTCTTTTGAGATATAAAAGAGCGAAGTGAACAGAGAGACAGGGGGCTTCATACTGCCAAGGAAACAGCACCAGGAAGAGAGTGTGTCCTTTGGACCCGGGGTTCCTGCACTTAGAAGCTCCTTGACCAGGGGAAGATTGATGACAAGGACCTTCCCACAGAGCCAACAGAGAAAGCCTTCCCCCAGAGCTAGCACCCTGAATTCGGACTTCTAGCCTCCTAGACTGTGAAAGAATAAACTTCTCTTTGTCAAAGCCATCCACTTGTGGTATGTCTGTTATAGCAACACTAGATGACTAAGACATCAATTATTTGTAAGTTCTTTTGGGGCAAGGACAACACCTATCCTGCTCATGGCTTACATTCCACACTCACAGAATTTGGAATGTAGTACTGGCTCAATAAATATTTGTTGAATAAATGCATATTTCAAATATTTTAGGACTCTAACCAGATTTTGAAAACTTTCAACCACAACATACCTAAATAAATCATTATAAATGTCCCTTCAGTTATGAATTACATAAAATCATAGTTTAAATCTTTCTCGTAATTTTACCTCTATTTATTGTAATGTTCACCAGCTAGTATATATTGATGCTAGTTAACAGCTCCAATACATACACACATCAGAAGCTCAAACCTTTTTGGTTTCTGTTCAGCTTATATTTAGACCTCAGTTTTACCTTGTCTTACTGTGTGTGTGTATTTGGTGGGAAATTCAATTATGAGATGTTTTAGGACTGGAATGATTTCAGCACTCATTTGAAATAAATCATTTTCTACAAAAGTTAATGGAGAGGAAGGAACTCCTTTATTAGAGTGATCTCTCAAGCCAAGAGTATTTTATTTGCCTTTCTCCACTGAAAACTGTGCCCAATTAATTAAATTTGAAATTAACAAATAGAGGGCACTCTCCCGGGTTTAGACATTCCAAAAAGTGGACATAATTTGCATTTTCTATTTCAAAATCCAAAGAATAAATGTTTACTTTGGCACATTAATGGCCCCTTGCAATCTCAGTGAGTCGTTTCATAGAATGGGAGGTGACCGGGTCCCAGGAGAAGTGAAGCACCTCGAAAAGCCTGAAAATCAATTTACAGTTGCATTCCTGCCTATTTTACATGGGCCATGGCACTACGTGCCAGGACCTTCAAGCTCTGCCTGCCCAGTTGTACATCTGAAAAGAAATGGTAATCTCAAAAACCAATTGAAGCTCAAAGACACTTCATGAACCGAAAAAAAATTAAGAGTAAGATGCAGAAGATGTTTCTTTTTCTTTCTCTCATTTCTTCCTATTTAGAGGACTTTAGGTTTATGTGAAAAGGCCTCAAGTGGGGAGTAATTTTGAAGTTAGGGACTTCAAAGCAGATCACAGACTTCCAGCAGGTTAATCACTTAATGCAAGAGTGGATAGATGGAATCACCACCATTCAGTCAAGCTAAACCTACTCTTTTTTTAAAGAGCGAGCAAATGCCCATCTTTTAGTTCCCAACAGTCCTCAGTTGGACACATGTTTGTGAGGCTGCTTTGCTTACAAGATATTTTATGTGAATCACAATGGAAAGAAACTCTAAAATGCCGCTAGTGGTATTTGATGCCCCACTTCATTTAGGGACATCACCTTTTTCTTTGCTGCAAATCGTATGTTTTGAGCATTAAAATATACCTACTTAACTCATGACAGAATACAAAGAAGAAAAGAAAGTTATATAAACTAGTTTGGAAAGAAAGCTGGACTTTCTGACTCTAAAACCAGTAAGTAAAAAGCATTGTCTACTGATTGAAGTTTTTTAAAATTAGTACCTATCATCTGGAATGCCTAGAAACTAGTAGGAGATGGAAAGGGTATTTTTTTTTTTTTTCTACCAAACTCAAATTCCATGGTCATTAGTCTGCAAAGGAAAAAAAAAAATTCACGTAGCAAGATCAGCAATGAGCACGTATAAAATCAATACGCCTGTGGAAAATAAGGCTATATGCTTCAACTTCATAGTTTGGTGAAATACTAATAATAATAATATGATTTAACCAGAAAAACCACAGAGAAGAGCTTGGAAAAGGGGAGAGGAGCAAGCTGTGGGTGGGCACCAGCTCCCCAGTTTATGTGTTAGCTAGCTTAAGTCCTTGGATGATCTTCAGTAAGTGGTTAAGTGCTACGGCAGCTAACCAAAGGGTCAGCAGTTCAAATCCGCCAGGCACTCCTTGGAAACTCTACGGGGCAGTTCTACTCTGTCTTATAGGGTCTCTATGAGTCGGAATCGACTCGATGGCAGTGGGTGCTGGGATAACTCATAAAGACATACTGATGACCAAAAAAAAGGAAAGACGGACAGAAGCATACTTTAAATATATTACTGATAGAATTGTGATGGAAATGGAATTGTAATGAAACGGTAGTTGTGCCATGGTGTAATATGGAATCACAAAATGTATGGATATTACCATTTCATATATTTCAATTATAAATGTTTATATTTTATTGTATATAACTAACCTATATAAAAAAAATGTATAAAATATAAATGAAAAATTAAAGTGGAAATAGAATATGGTCCTTTGCTGACACTCCGTAATACTACTTAGGGTAAAGGCTAAGCTATCGTAACACATACCCAAAAGTTCAGTGACTTAAGATAAAATTTTATTTATCTCTTAAATAGTAGTCCAGATGTGAGTGTTCCTGGCTAAGTGGGTGACTTTTTTCCACAAGGCCATCCAGGGGCCCAGGTTTCCTCATCTCATTACTTCGTAATGCCCCAGATGTTGTCCTTATTTGAAGACCAAAATCTGAGTCCCTAACACATCTGTATTCTAGCCTATCCAAAAGGAAAAAATGGCAATCCAGTATATTCCACCTCATCTTTAAGGAGATGAGCTAGAAATTGCATACATCATTTCTGCTTATATCCCATTAACCCAAAATAATTCTACTGCCACGCCTAGTTTCAAGGGGACCTAAAAAAATATAGTTTGTAGTTGGATGGCTATTTAAGCAGACAAAACTTGAGTTCTGTTACTATAAGATATTGGAGAATAGTTAGTGGCATCTTCCACATTATTCTAGAATTAATAAGTACCAGGTGAAGTTTCTACTGGGTGAAAAACTTACTAAGAAAAAGAATAGGAAGGATAAGTAACTGACAAAGAAAATGAAAAACAGTTGGATTCCAAGAGAAAAATCCTGTTTCAATACAAAGGCCTGGTTAATATGAACTCCATTCCAGGCATAATGAGGCCCTTTCCAGTGTGGGGAATATAACTTAAGACAAATAGAATGCCTGGATAGTTTTCCTAAGCATTAAGAGGCATCAGTTTCCCCATAGCAGTCTCCTCTGACCATTGACGAATTACCCAGTAAGCAAGGTAAATACGTGCTTAGGGCATCAACAAAACAGGGGCACCAGTTGTCTAAAGCAAAGACCCAAAAATGCCAAGCAGACAGGACACGGGTAAAAGCAAGTGCTGCAGTGGAGGGGAACCAGCAAGGTACTAAATGAAATTTTTACCACCTCCAGTGTGTGAGAATGGGCCAACCAGAAGTAAAGTTCATCATGCAGGATCACAAGGGCACTCACATACAAGGTTGTTTAAGCTATAAGGACCCTACCACTTCAACACCTTTGTTGAGATCTGCCTTCTGTGGTCCCCTCCCATGTAATTGAAACTCCTTAACTTGGTGGTTCTCTAGGGAGGATACTATTTCTTCCTAATAAGAAAAGAGGTAGAGGTGGAATGTAGAATCTTAACTCCTATTACCCTCACCCAGTATGCTCCCAGATCCAACATGAGCGGTTACTGGGCTAGGACAGATTATATTAATAGATAACAGTTCTCTGATCCATTTTGAGAAAATCACCTTACACATCCATGTCTGCTAACTGTGATGATCACAAAGTGCACAACAGAACGTTCGTTTTCATCCCTAAAAAAAGACTCGAAAACCCTCAAGTGTACAACAATGATTCAAGCAAGACTCCATTCATTATCCTTATTATGTATGGAAGTAGATATTGTTCTGCAGCTTAATCGTGATGAAATCATTGATGAATTTGTAAGAGCAACAAATGGAAAGAAATGTTTTAAATTATAACATGTTAGAGACGAAAGATCTATCTTAAAAAAAAGTAGAATTTGTTGTAATATTTGTTTCCCGAACATTAAATTTTCCTTTATAACATATTTTCATTTGTTCATTTATAATTATAGCATTTAATAGGCAATAAGCACCAAAATTGAAGAATGAGTGGTTAAAAGCAAAATTGTTGTGGGTGATCAACAGAATTTTACATTGATTGTTGAAACAACTAAATTCACTGACTCATTTTCTTTGTTGTGGAATATGTGGACTATTCCTTTTGTAGCTATTGTGGTATGCAGTAAAAACCTTAGTAGCCCACACTCACTAAAAATTTTATAACCCAGTTCATCTCATTCCATTAAAATGGCATATGTCACTTTTGTCTTCAATCACTGATATTACAGTCACCTTTAAAAAGAAGTTACATTATGGGTAAGTAAGACACACACACACACACATTTATATATATATATATAAATGTGTGTGTGTGTGTGTGTGTGTATATATATATATGGAAACACTGGTGGCATAGTGGTTAAGAGCTACAGCTGCTAACCAAGAGGTCGGCAGTTCAAATCTACCAGGAGCTCCCTGGAAACCCTATGGGGCAGTTCTACTCTGTCCTATAGGGTTGCTATGAGTGGGAATCGACTTGATGGCAACGGGTTTACATACATATATATGTGTGTGTATATATATATATACTCACACTACATACATATATATGTGTATATATATATATATATATATATACTCACACATCCCATTCTAATGCATGAGTAAGCAAAATGAGGGGAACACCACAGAGTATCAGTTTTAGGGTCCTCACATGTCTTAATCCGGCCCTGCCTTTGACCACCACAAAAAGTGAATGTTAACTGAGCTGGTTATACATAAAATTTTATCAATTCCATGGCTCTCCATTTTTAAACAATGTTTGATTGCACATGTATAAGATCATCTCTTAAACTAGAGATAAAGAAAATAAAAAGATTCTACAAAATGAAATTAGAGCCCTGTCACTTGTCAGAAAGAAAAAATGGCAATCTCTTTGCAAAGCTCTATGAGCAAGCTATAGGAATCTGTTGTTTACAAAAATATTGAGTGTACATAGGAGCCCTGGTGGCACAGTGGTTAAGAGCTCAGCTGCTAACCAGAAGTTGGTGGTTTGAATCCATCAGCAGCTCCTTGGAAACTGTATGGGGCAGTTCTACTCTGTTCTGTAGGGTCGCTCTGAGTCGCAATCAACTTGACGGCAATGGGTTTGCTTTTGCTTTTTGGAAATCTTCTTTGTATAAAAACAAAACTAAACTTGTTGACATCAACCACAGCACCACCAGGGCTACACATAGGAGGAGGCTGTATTGAATTACTAAGCAGAATAGATTCTGGCAAAATTTTGTGTTATGCTTTTGTTTCTTAATAAATACTGAAGTGAATTCAATGAACTTTTTTTTAATTCCCCTTTGAGGTTAAGCCTGAGTGCAACTCAGAAACCTTCATATGACCTTCAATTCTTGTTCCCAATTCCCATGGCAATTCAATACCTTGAAACCATAAACATGCAAGTACAGTTATAAGTTGTTAATTTATAAAATTTATTTGAGCGGGTATTTGCCAGTTTCTTTTTGCTCTGACTCATGGTTGGGTACATGCCAGGCGTACCCACTGCCTTTTACTTTACACATAACGGGGAGAAAATGGGAGCACCAGGCACTTTTACTAAGAAATATTGTGATTAAAAAATAGTTATACAGCAAGAAACAGTCGCAAACACACAGTATCATTCATTGCTAATGAGTTAAAAGGATACCACAGTGCACATATAAATCACTATACAGTATCTCGCAGTTTATTTAAATTCATTGTGCCTCATTATAACTGAGCTATGCACCTTTAGGTCTGAGTTGATTAGGGATGCGATAGCTCAGAATAGCTTTTAATTCAGAGAAACATGGCCTGACCTTTACCATAATCCTGTGTGAACACACTATAGTTTAGACATTAATAATGATGCTACCTCTTTTTCATACTGGCGAGATGCTACTTAAAATTTGGTATTATTAGTTAACAGGCCCAAGCCAATATATCAAAACCAAATTACCCTTCTGTGTATAACTGCAGTACTTAATTCTGAGTTCTTCATCTCTCATAACTATTACCTCCTCTTTAAAAATGCTAAAAACCAAAATGTAATAGTGTCATGTCATAGCCATAAGTCACAGATACAAACTAAAGGCACTCCTCCTCCCTCCCCATGGACTGCCACTGTATGCTGTTAAAGATTTCTGCTTCATGATATACGTTTTAACAGCTAAGGCATTGCTTGTCTTTGACCTTTGTCTATCAATTTAAGAATGCCATTTCTTTAAACCACCTTCAGGTAGGTCAAGTATCACAAATAATAGAACTCACTTAAGATTCCGATTCAGATGCAGTAGAAAATGCAAATCACAGGTTTAAATATTCATTTTCTTTTTAAAAATTATTTATAGTGTTTTTCAAATGATACATTTACATAGTTTAATTAATCTGATAGTTCACAGAGGCTCATAATGAAAAATAATATTCCCTGGTGCCACCAATTTTCACTCCCCCCCTTTTTTTTTGTATGACTGTCTTATATGCTTCTTCTGGCATTTAACTATTAATATTGCTAAATTGTAATTTTTTTGTTTTTAGATACTATTAGATACTACCTTTTTATAATAGACAATGAGAAAAATTCCTTTAGAAACACCATCCTGTCAAAATTTAAGACCTCCCTTTATTATCGATTGTCATGGATTAAATTATGTTCCCCCAAAAATCTGCGTATCAACTTGGTTAGGCCATGTGTGGTTGTCCTCCATTCTGTGATTGTAATTTCAGGTTGAGAGGATTAGGGTGGGATTATAACACCACCCTTACTCAGGTCATCTCCCTGATCCAAGGTGAAGGGTGTTTCCCTGGGGTCTGGCCTGCACCACCTTTTTTCTCTCAAGAGATAAAAGGAAAGGGAAGCAAGCAGACAGTTGGGGACCTCAAACCACCAAGAAAGCAGTGCCAGGAGCAGAGCACATCCTTTGGATCCAGGGTCCCTGTGCCTGAGAAGTTCCTCAGCCAGGGGAAGATTGGTGACAAGAAAACTTCCTCCAGAGCTGACAAAGAAAGAAAGCCTTCCCCTGGAGTCGAAACCCTGAATTTGGACTTGTAACATACTAGACTGTGAGGGAATCAATTTCTCTTTGTTAAAGCCATCCACTTGTGGTATTTCTGTTATAGCAAGCACTAGATGACTAAAACATCGCTCCAGGAGATTTCCTCTGTCACTGTCATATGTTGAGTCCCTCTTTCACAGAGCCCTTTTGCTTGAGTTAGGATTTCCTTTGACTCTGAGAAACAGAAAACACAACACAAAAGATTAAACAAAATAGGAGTCTCTTTGTCGTGGGCAAAAGAATAGTCTAGGGATGGAAGAGAAACTCTATGTTATTAGGAAACCAGGATTCTCAGATCTTGTTCATTGGCCATGCTTGCTCTTCATTTCTCAGGTCACCTTAGGACAAAAGACTACTGACAGAGCTCCATATATGTACATCATGGAAAAGAAAGAAGGGCAAATACATTCCCTTTCAAAACACCTCCTGGAAGTTGTACACAGTCTGGAAGCAGAACTTAATCATATGGCTGTCCTGCCTGCAAGGAGGCAGGAAATTTAAGTTTTTTATTTTGCCCTTTGTTGCTAAAGAGGAAAAGAGAGGCAGCAATACTCTGGGATACTCTGACACACTATGTCATCTCTGTAGATGACATAGTATTATGTATTATGGAAGGATTTTCTAAGAAAAGATAATCTAGAGATACATTTTTCCAGGCCTTGCCTCTCCTAAAGTGTCTTCATATTTACACACTCCCACTTGATTGAAAGATGGGCTGGGTTTTGAAACTAGATAGTAAATGTTTTTTTTGGTAGAATTTTGAAGGTGTTTCATTGTCCTCTAGCTTCCAAAGTTGATAGCGAGAATTCCAATTCTGTTCTGAATCTAATTCTTTGTTCATCATTCTTTTGTACTCTGGGAGCCTTTAGGACCATCTCTTTACCCTGGTATTTTAAAATGTAACCATAGCATGCACTGTGTGACCTTTTTCGTTCACTCATTTTACTCAGCACTAAGAGGTGCTTTCAATCTGGAAATTAAAATTCCTCCATTCTAGGTAATATTTTTGTCCTATTTCTTTGACAATTTTCTCACCTCTTTTTTCTCCTTCTGGAAGTTGGGCCTTAGTTGAAATGAATTACGTTGCATTGCACTAAAAAGAAAACCCAAATACCAGTGGTTCGAATACAACAGAGGTTTATTTCTTGTACATACTACAGGTCCAATAGGAACCAGCTGAGGATTTGGTTCCATATCATCTTCACAGAGGCTAGGAAGACAGAGTCTCCATCCTCCCAAAGTGCCCAGGACTGCAGCAAGGGGAAGACAACATGGCAAATCACAGACTGTTAAAAATTCCACCCTGAAGTTAACTTGCAGCACTTCTACTCACGTTTTATTAATCAAAATAAGTCACATGCGTGTACTTGCTATGGATTGAGTTGTGTCCCCAGAATGATATGTTGAAGTCCTAACTCCCAAACCTCTGAACATGATACTGTTTGGAAACAGGATTTTTGAAGATCTTATCAGTTAGAGTGAGATCATACCGAATTAGGGTGGGACTCAATTCCATCCAAGTAGTGCTTTGTAAAAGAGAACAGATATGAAGAGTGAGGCAGATGAAGAATGGCCATGTGACAAAGAAGGCAGGTGCAGCTGCAAGACAAAAAATGCAAAAGATTGCCAGGAACCATCAGACGCTAGAGACAGGCATGGAACAGCCTCTCTCCCAGACTCCTTAGAAGGCATCAACATAGCCAATACCCTGATTTGGACTTCTAGCCTCCACAACTGTGAGAAAATAAATTTCTGTTCTTCAAAGTCACTTGCTCTCATGGTTAAGATTGCGTGTCAACTTGACTGGGCCATGATTCTCAGTGTTTTGGCAGTCATATAATGTTGTGATCACTTCCTTGTTGAGATTTGATATGTGATCACACCCATGATGGGATCTGCTCTGAATAGCCAATCTGTTGAAAGGGAGTTTCCTTGGGCATGTGGCCTGCATCCGAATATAAGCAGATGTTCTGGTTTTACCTGCTCTGGATCCTGCAGCTGGCTCTTGTTCATATGACCTCCGGCTCTTGGGAGTTGAGCTAGCACTTACCTGCGCTCCTGCCTGCCGATCTTGGGATTCGTTGATGTTCACAGCTATGCCAAGAGCTCTGCTCTCCATCCTGCCACTCTTGGGTTCATCAGCCCCTGCAGCTACATGAATAAGGAGAAGACTTGTGGCCTTGCCTGCCAATCTTGGGATTCGTCAATTTTCACAGCCTGTGAGCAAGAGTCTTACTCTCCAACCTGCCAATCTTGGGTTTGAAAGCCCCTGCAGCTATGTGAATCAGAAGAAGCCTCTATCCCGAACCACAAATTTGGAACATTCCATACTCTACAACTGTGTGAGCCGTTTCCTTGATATAAATCTCTCTATACATTTTTTTTTATATATATATTTATGGAAACTCTGATGGTGTAGTAGTTAAGAGCTACAGCTACTAACCAAAAGGTCAGTAGTTCAATTCCACCAGGAGCTCCTTGGAAAGTCTATGGGGCAGTTCTACTCTGTCCTATAGGGTCACTATGAGTCAAAATCGACTTGATGGCAACTGGCTTGGTTTTATGGTTTTATATATATTTATACACTTTAATGGTTTTGCTTCTGTAAATAATCAGGCCTAAGGCAATTGGTACCAATAGTGGTTCTAAACTGGTTCCCAAGTGTGGTTAGTCTTAAGGATGTTGATAAATCTGCTTCCAGTAGTAAAGAGGGCACTGGTAGTCCAAGGTGTGAGGTGGTAATACAAATACACAAAATATAACCACCAATAGATCAGGTATTGGTGAATGGCAAGCCTCTGGGTGAAGACATGTGTGATACCTTTATACAGTTTTGTCATAATGAGGAGTATAAGGAAGTGGGTTGGTTGGTCCTACTTTCACTAGACAAACTGATGAAAGAAAGAGATGTGCTCAGGGATTCAGAGTCAAAGTCCAAGTGCCACATAAGTGACCTCAAAGTTTCCACTTGTGCTTTGAAAAAAAGAGCTGATATTGTCAAAAAACAAACCCAGAGTCTTACTGTAAGAGTGGCTGAATTATAACACCAACTCAATTGCCAACCTTGAGAGATGTCTGAAGTTAAAGTGAAGGCATTGGTTGAGAAGAAATGGGACCCTGAAACTTGAGATGAGAACATATGGGCAGATAATCAGGAAGCTGGAGACACTGAGCCCATAAATTCCATTGAATCACTCCTGCCAACAGAACCACTCCCATTCGAAGAGATTACTCCATATTTGTCTGCTGAACCGCCTTGCCCAGAAAAACCATTAGTCCCTCCACTCCCATCTAATGAAATTAACCTAACTGCCTCTAAAGAGCCCTTGCCTGAGTCTTTGCCTGGGGCATCATCACCTGAGGCAGATGCTTTACAAGACAGTGTTGAATGTTCTCAAAGCAATTCCACACTACCAATTCTGGCTTCTAGAACTAGAACTATACTTAAGACCCTGCAAGCCCTAAAAGGTGAAATACAAAGTATGACCCAGGAGGAGGTACGCTACACTCCAAAAGAACTGCTTGACTTTTCTAATATGTACAAACAGAAACCTAGGGAATATTTGTGGGAATAGATATTAAGGGTGTGGGATAATGGTGCAAGGAACATAAAGCTGGATCAGTCTGAGTTCATTGATATGGGTCCACTAAGCACAGATTCTTCATTCAATGTTTCAGCTTGAGAAGTTAGGAAAGGATCGAATCGTTTATTTGGTTGGGTTGCTGAAGCATGGATTATGCAGTGGACTACACTGAATCAAGCCGAAGTACCAGACCTGCATTGGTATACTGTTGAAGAAGGTATCCAAATCTTAGGGAAACTGGCATGCTAAAGTGAATTTATCAGGTTAGACCCACAGATTTAGACCCACAGACCCACACATGGAATGCCCAGAGAACACATCTTTTCCCACAACTCTAAGGAACAAATTTGTAAAGGGAGCTCCAGCATCCTTGAAGACTACTGTGATTGCTATTTTATGTAAATCAGATTTGACACTAGGAACTGCCCTAACTGGATTAAGATACCTAACTACAATGGGGCTGATTGGACCCTGTGGTAAGAGGGGCCAAGTGGCTGCACTCAATCGACAAAGACAAGGTATGTGTGGTTGTAGTAATGGACAGTGGAGTCAAAGCTGTAATCTGAATAGTCTGACATGGATGGACTCATGGCATTGGCTATGTAGTCATAGTGTCCCTAGGAGTGAAATAGATAGGAAATCTACTAAATATTTACTTGAGCTGTACAAACGGATGAATTCTAGCTCAAGTGAAAAGCAGTCTAAATCAAATCTCCAGAATAGAGTCATGGTCCCTCAATCAACTCTCAGACTTGGAGCAAGTTTTAAAGACCCACAACCCCTTGAACAAAGGGTGGGCCAGGTTCCCTTGAAGAAGGACTCCAAAAATTTATGCAGTGAATCTCTTTCCCAGCCTTCCCCAAAGAAATATACAACGTTTTATGAGAGTGACTGTTCATTGAGGAAAAAGAAAAAAATCAGGCTTTTGGGGGATTACTGGGTATTGGCTCTGAACGGACATTAATTCCAGGAGACCCTCCCCCCCACCAAAAAAAGTGGGGCATATAGAAGTCAGATTATTAATGAAGTTTTGGCTCATGTCCATCTCACAGTAGGTATATTGGGTACCCAAACCCATCCTGTAGTGATTTCCCCAGTTCCAGAATGCGTAAATGGAATAAATATGCTCAGAAACTGGCAGAACCCCCACACTGGATCCCTGACAAATGGAGTAAGGACTGTTATGGTAGGAAAAGCCAAGTGGAAGCCATTAGAACTGCCTGTACCTGGGAAAATAGTAAACCAAAAGCAGTACCACATTCCTGGAGGGATTTCAGAGATTACTGACACCATCAAGGACTTGAAGAATACAGGGGTGGTGATTCCCACCACATCCCCACTCAACTCACCTATTTGGCCTGTGCAAAAAACAGATGGATCTTGGAGAATGACAGTGGTTTATCCAAAACTTAACCAGGTGATGACTCCAATTGCAGCTGCTGTTTCAAGACGTAGTTTCATTGCCTGAGCAAATTAATATATCTCCTGGTACCCGGTATGCAGCTATTGATCTGGCTAATGCCTTTTTCTCCATACCTGTTTTGAAGGGCCATCAGAAACAGTTTGCCTTCAGCAGGCAAGGCCAGCAACACACCTTCACTTGCCTACTCAGAGCTATATCAACTCTCCAGCCCTATGTCATAATTTAGTCCACAGGGACCTTGATCATCTTTCCCTTCCACACGATGTCACACTGATCCTTTACATGGATGATATTCTGATTGGACCTAGTAAGGAAGAAGTGTCAATGACCCTGAACTTATTGGTAAAAAGTTTGCATGCTATAGGGTGGGAAATTAATCCCACAAAAATTCAGGCACTTTCCACCTTAGTGAAATTCCTAGGGGGTCCAGTGGTGTGAGGCATGTCGAGATATTCCTTCTAAAGTGAAGGAAAAATTATTGCATCTAGCTCCTCCCACAACTAAAAAGGAGGCACAACACCTAGTGGGCCTCTTTGGATTTTGGAGGCAACATATTCCTCATTTGGGTGTGCTACTCTGGTCTATTTATAAAGTGACTCAATAAGCTGCTAGTTATGATTGGAGCCCGGAACAAGAGAAGGCTCTGAAACAGGTTCAGGCTGCTATGCGAGCTACTCTGCCACGTGGGTCAAGTGATCTGGCTGATGCAATGATGCTTGAAGTGTCAGTGGCAGATAGAGATGCCGTTTAGAGTCTTTGGCAAGCCCCTATTGGTGAATCACAGTGCAGACGCTTGGGATTTTAGAGCAAAGCCCTGTCAATCCTCTGCATATAATTACTCTCCTTTTGAGAAACAGCTTTTGGCTTGTTACTGGGCCTTGGTAGAAACTGAACACTTAACAATGGGACAGCAAGTCACCATGTAGGCTGAGCTGCCCATCATGAACTGGATGTTGTCTGACCCACAGAGTCATAAATTTGGAAGTGTACAGCAGCACTCCATCACTAAATGGAAGTGGTATATACAAGATCGTGGCCAAGCAGGACCTGAAGGAACAAGTAAGTTGCATGACGAAGTGAATGAAATGTCCATTATCTCCACTCATGTCACATTACCTTCCATCTCCCAGTCTGCATTTATGGCCTCATGGGGAGTTTCTTATGATCAGTTGATTGAAGAAGAGAAAACTTATGCCTGGTTTACAGATGGTTCTGTCCCATAGGCAGGCACCACTCAAAAGTAGACAGCAGCAGCATTACAGCTCCTTTCTGGGACCTCCCTGAAGGACAGTGGTGAAGGGAAATCCTCCCAATGGGCAGAACTTCAAGCATTGTACCTGGTTGTTCACTTTGCTTGGAAGGAGAAATGGCCAGATGTGCAATTGTATACTGATCTGTGGGCTGTGGCCAATGGTTTGGCTGGACGGTCAGGAACTTGGAAGGAACACGATTGGAAAATTGGAGACAAGGATTTAAAGGGATGAGGTATGTGGATAGACCTCTTTGAATGGCCTAAGAAGTGAAGATATTTTTGTCTCATGTGAATTCTCACCAAAGGCTGACCCCAGCAAAAGAGGATTTTAACAATCAAGTGAATAAGGTGACGTGTTCTGTGGAAACCACTCATCCTCTTTCCCCAGCTACTCCCAACATTGCTCAATGGGTTCATGAACAAAGCGGCCATGGTGGCAGGGTTGGAGGTTATGCATGGGCCCAGCAACATAGACTTCCACTCACCGAGGCTGACTTGGCTACCACTACTGAGTGCCCAATCTGCCAGCATCAGAGGCCAACACTGAGTCCCTGTTACGGCACCATCCCTTGAGGTGATCAGTCAGCAACCTGGTGGCAAGTTGATGACATTGGACCACTTCCGTCATGGAAAGGGCAGTGTTTCATTCTTACTGGAACAGATACCTTGGATATGATTTGCCTTCCCTGCACACAATGCTTCTGCCAAAACTACCATTCATGCACTTACAGATCATCTTATCCACTGTCATGGTAACCCACGCAGCATTACTTTGGATCAAGGGACACATTTCATAGCAAATCAAGTGCAGCAATGGTCCCATGCTTATGGAATTCACCAGCCTTACCATGTTCCCCATCACCCTGAGCAGCTTGATAGAATGACGGAATGGCCTTCTAAAGACATAATTACAGTGCCAGCTAAGTGACAATACCTTTCAGGGTTGGAGCAATGTTCTCCAGGAGGCTGTATATGCTCTAAACCAGATCCAATATACAGTACACTTTTTCCCATAGCAAGGATTCATGGGTCTGGGAATCAAGCGGTGGAAACGGGAATGGCACCACTCACTGTTACCCCTAGTGACCCACTCGCAAGATATTTGCTTCCTGTCCCCTTGACTTTATGCTCTGCAGGTCTAGAGATCTTAGATCCAAAGGGAGGAACGCTCTCACCTAGAGACACATCACTGATTCCATTGAACTGAAAGCTAAGAATGCCACCTAGCCACTTTGGCTCCTTGTGCCTCTGGATCAACAGGCAAAAAAGGTAGTTACCATACTGGTTGGTGTGATTGATCCTGATTACCAAGAGGAAATCAGATTGATATTACATAATGAAGGTAAAGAAGAGTATGTCTGGAATGCAGAAGATCCCCTAGAGCATCTCTTAGTACTACCATGCCCTGTGATTAAAGTCAATGGAAAACTACACCAACCCAGTTCCAACATGACTACTAAAGGCTCAGACCCTTCAGGAATGAAGGTTTCGGTCACCCCACCAGGCAAAGAACCATGACCAGCTGAGGCACTTGCAGATGGCAAAGGTAATATGGAATGAGTGATAGAAGAAGGTAGCTCTGAATACCAGTTACGGCCATGTGACCAGTTGCAGAAACAAGGATGGTAATTGTTATGAGTATTTCGGCTTTGTATATGTGCATCAAATATTTTTGTTTTCCTCACTTATAAAATATGAGATGTAAACACGCCTAGTGCATTTTTGGTTGTATGTGCATTAGTTGAATCATGTTAGGGGCAAGTATGACTTTATAATTGTCCTTATTCAGAGATTATGTATGGTTTAAGGAGATGTGTACAGGTACCAAATTGACAAGGGGTGGACTGTAATGGTTAAGATTGTGTATCAACTTGGCTGGGCCATATTCTTAATGTTTTAGCAGTCATATAATATTGTGATCATTTCCATGTTGAGATTTGATGTGTGATCACCCCCATGATGGGACCTGCTGTGAGTAGCCATTCAACTGAAAGGGAGTTTCCTTGGACATGTGGCCTGCATCCAAATATAAGCAGACTTTCTGGCTTTTGCCTGTTCTGAATCCTGCAGCTGGCTCCTGTTCATCTGACCAGCTCTTGGGACTTGAGCTAGCAGCCTACCTGTGGTCTTGCCTACCAATGCTAGGATTCATTGATCTTCACAGCCTGTGCACAAGAGCTCTGCTCTCCAATCTGCCAATCTTGGGTTTGCCAGCCCCTGCAACTGTGTGAATCAGGAGAAGCCTTGCTATCTTACCTGCTGATTTTGGAGATTCATTTATCTTCACAGCCCTAAGCAACAGCCCTGCTTTCTGACCTGCCAATCTTGGATTCGCCAGCCCTGTGGTTATGTGATTCAGGAGAAGCCTCTATCCTGATCTGCAGACTTAGGACACTCCAGCCTCTACAACCACATGAGCCATTTTCTTGATATAAATCTTTCTCTGTACATATTTATACACTTTACTGGTTTTGCCTCTCTAGACAACCTAGCCTAAGACACTCACTTTATGGTATTTTGTTACAGCAGTGTTAAGAAACTAAGACAATGCCTAACTTTGAAAGAGTGGGGAGGTGCAATGCCATCAGGTCCCTGAAAGGTGGAAAACTAGGTTATTGGCTAATAGCTATAATAGTTCTAAGAGCTATAATAGTTCTCTTGAAAGGATACTGTAATTTCCTTTTCATTTTCTCTGCCTTTTTTCCATTTTTTTGTTGAATTTCAGCATATGTACAATATAGGGTCTCTATGAGTCAGAATTGACTTGACAGCAATGGGTTTGGTTTGGTTTTTATACAATGAAGAGCAGACATATATTTTGATGATTTTATGCATATGTATATACCTATGTACCATAACACAAATCATGATATAAAATATTTCCAACACCTCAAAAGGCTTTCTCTACTCCCACCAACCAACACCCCCAAAGGCAACCACTATTACTATAGATTAATTTTGCTTATCTTTGAATAATGTATAAACAGAATTATATACTATGCCCTCTTTTGTGCCTGGCTTCTTTCACTCAACCTTATATCTATGAGATATATGAATACTATTGCATGTAGCATTTTTTAAATTGCAGTGTAGCATTTGACTGCATATATGCAGCATGCTTTATTTATCTTTCAGTTGTTATTGTAAATTTAGGTTATTTCTAGTCTTGGGCTATTATGAATCCAGCTGGTATAAATTTTATTGTACATGTCTTTAGGTGGATATATGTACTCATTTTCACTGGCTATTCATCCAGGGTGAACTGATGACTAATGAGACATTTAGCTATAAGAGGTGCTGTCAGTTTTACAAAGAAATTGTACGTATTTATAGACCCATCTGCAATATATAAGATTTTCAGATGTATGCTTAATTGCCTCCATGAACAACTGTCTCCTTTGCCGTGAGACTAGAAGAATTAGATGGTGCTCAGGTACCATTGCTGAACATTTTGATCAAAGATTTCGTAAAAGAATCCTGATTAAAAGGGGGAAAATGTAGAATAAAATTTCAAATTCTGAATTTCCATAGCCATGCAGGCTAGGTGAATCCCTGAAACTATTACTTTGAGATCATTTTAAACCTTAAACCAAAACTTTCTCCTGAAGTCATCTTAAAGCCAAACAGTAATTTAGCTTAACTACTAAAGAAGGTCTGCCTTGAGCATTATGCTCTTTTAAGAACTATCTAAAAGTGATCAAATAGACAGGGCAACTCGAAAGATAATGGGGCAGTGAGTTTATGTTAATGAGGGAGGGACAACTCAGAAAGGAGGGTGAGAATGGTTGCACAAGAATGTAATTAATGTCACTGAATTTTATACGTAGAAACTGTCAAATTTGTATATATTTTGCTGTGTATATTCTTAATAACGATAACAAAATAAAGTTAAGAAGAAAAAAGTTTTAGTTCCTTTTCTTCCACAACACTTGGTATTGTCAGTCCTTTTATTTTAGATATTCTAACAATTATGCAGTAATACATCATTGTGACTTTAATTTGCATTCTGCTGATAACTAATAAGATTGAGCAAATTTTCATACGCTTCCTAGCTATTTGTATACCATCTTACATAAAGTGCCTTTTTTATTCGAGTCTTGTCTAGTTTCTAATTTGTTTTTTGGATTTTCTTATGTATTTGTAGGTATTCTTTACATATTCTGAATACAAGTTCTTTGTCAGGTATATACATAGCAAACATCTTCTCCCATTTGGTGACTTATAATTTTACCCTCTTCATGCTATATTTCAATGAACAGTGGTTATTAACTTCAAAGAATTTCAATTTACAATAGTTTTTGGTGGTTTAGTAGTTAGTGCTCTTGGGCGCTATTTGAAGAAATCTTTGCCTATCCAGGGTTTAAGAACTTTGGCGGCCTAGTGGTGAAGAGCTACAGCTGCTAACCAAAAGGTTGGCAGTTTGAATCCACCAGGCGCTCCATGGAAACCTTTTGGGACAGTTCTACTCTGTCCTATAGGGTCACTATGAGTCAGAATTGACTCGATGGCAATGTTTTGTTTTGCTTATCCAAGGTTATGAAGATATTCTCCTAAGAGTTTGTTCTGTTTTTCTTTTTTCCCCAAAATTCATATGTTTTATCATTCAATTTGGGTCTATAGCCCAATGCCATCTATAGTTCAACTCAAATTAACTTTGGTGTACAGTGTGCAGTAGAAGTCAAGATTCTTTTTTTTTTTTTTTTTAATATGGATCCTATTGCTTTTTAGTCAATTTTGGCTCATACTGACCCTATATGACAGAATAGAACTACCTCACAGGATTTCCAAGGCTGTAGTCTTTATGGAAGCACACTGCCACATTTTTCTCCCATGGAGCAGCTGGTGGATTCAAACTGCCAATTTTTTGGTTAGTAGCCGAGCACTTAACTGATGCTTAGCTTATGTAGTAAAAAAGGTCTGCCTTGGGCATTGCACTCTTTTAAGAACTATGTGTTTGGGTTCTTATGGCTAATCGATAGAAAATCATCACTTACTAAGACTATTCCTTCCAAACGGGATTTCAGTGATGCCATATTTGTAAATCAGATGGAAACGTATGTGTAAGTATGCTCCAACTCTCTATCACTTTGGCCTGAATGATTTCTTCAACTTCATCTTCTAACCCTTAAATTTATATCTTTTAAATTTTGCTATCACATTTTAATTTCCAAGAGCTCTTTTTCTCTTTTTTGTTCTCTAATTTTTCCTTTTTAAGACACATTATTCATTCTGTGTGTGTGTGTTAATTATATTTTTTTAACCTCCTGATTGCCTCAACATCCCCTGAGTTTCTTTTTTGGTCTCAATCTTTTATATATGAGATTTTCTCAGAACTATTTGGTAATTACTGGCTATCCCATTTAGTCACCATAAAGCTGACTACAATCTCCCTCTAGGTGGGAAAGGCTTATCTGCTGATGGCCTCAATGCTTAGGATTACTGAATAGAGACTAATATCTTAATAAGTTTTCTCTTGTTTCTGTTAATCTCCCCCAGATAAACCCTCAAGTCTCCTTCTCAGGAGATATCACCTGTGGTTTGAATACAGCACCACTCTGCTCAACTGTGTTCATTGTCCCTAACTCAGAGTCCTTCTGGTTCAACTTCCTAGATATCTGATGGAGGTGAGGAGGGTTGTTTGGAGTAGAGGGAGACAGAGCTAATATAAATCAGATTAGTTCTTGATTGAAACAGGTCACAAAATGTGAACTAAAATTTCAGATTTTTCTGGTCTCTTAGTGAGTTACCACTGTCCAATTTTTAATATTTTTCAACATTTTTTAGAGTTTTGTCATCTGTTCACCCACTTCCACCCACTCTCTTTTGTCTTATGGGGTTTGTTATTATTATTATTACTGAGATCATTTTTGTGGAGCTTAGGTAGAAAACCATGTTTCTGTTCATTGTCTGATTTGGATTCATTGTTGGCTACCTTTAGCACAAGATAAATTACGTTCTGAAAGGAAAAGAAAACAACAAATTAATGGTTTCTCTAAAGTTGAAAGTAGAGAATAATTAATCTCCTTACCTAAAGTTCAACAAGCTTTAGTTTATCTATTTTTTTTTCTTTCACACTTAGAAAGTATTTCCTATAGGTTAGAGAATACCAACTCCCAAATATTCACATTCTTTAAGAATATATGACTTTATTCTCTTAATTAAGAAGTCCCGGGAGTGCAGTGGTTAAAGCGATGGACTACTGACTGAAAGGTGGGCGGTTTGAACTCGCCAGCAGCTCCCCCGCGAAAGATGTGGCAGGCTGCTTCCACAGATTTACAGCCTCAGAAACCCTACTGGGGTCGCTATGAGTCAGAATCGACGCAGATGCAGTAGGTTTGGTTTGAGTTTATTCTCTTAATTAAAATGTATAATATTAAGCAGATTGCATTGAAAAATATAATCATTTTTATAAACTGCCAACAAAATATCTCTTTTCTAAGAGTTTCTTTGAATTTGGACAGTGTTCCCTAACACATCTTTTAAAAAAATAGGTTATGTGTTATTTATTGCCATTAGAATTAGTAAGTCAGACTAACCGCCTAGGCAATTTTCTCCTTTCATCAACACTCCATGTTTTATTCCTTTTGGAAATCTACTCTTTAATAGAAATATGCCTTTACAAAGGAACAAGAAAATTTCCTAAAACAGATGTCAAATAATAGCTGACTTCTCTAGCTCACCCAGTACCCAGTGCCATCGAGTCAACTAGCACCTCCAAATAACCATTTGAGATTCCTTTCTGTTAAAATAACAGAAAGCTAGTGGTAACTGTGCATCTTTTAAACACTATGGATTTCACTTGGGTTAAGAGGGAGGCTGGTAGAGGAATCCAGCTTGACTGCTTACAAAAAACAAAACAAAACAAAAAAATCTTGTTGTTTCTGAAATGGACTGCTTTTGCTTTTTACCTGTCACCTCATCATATTCACGTGAAATTAGATCCAGAGAAAAAAGTAAGTTTTCCTTGAAAACACAGGCACCGGAACCAGAGTTGGAACTAATCTCTCCTAGAATCCCAGTCCAGTACATAAGCATTTTTTTCCATTTATGAACTATGAACATTTAACATCCTTTTTTTTCTTTTTGTCAATTGTTTTGACTAGTACTCCCAGAAGAATGTTTAATAATAATAATTATTTGGATAGTTATGCCTTTAATCAACATAGCTTTAATAGAAATGTTTAAGAGAAATTTAAATAGATAGGTTTCTTGTATTGCCATATTAGTCATGGCTCTGTTTTTCAGGTTGATATATGCATTTTTATCATGCTAAGACGCTATTGGAAACCCTGGTGGTATAGTGGCTAGGAGCTATGTCTGATAACCAAAAGGTCAGCGGTTCAAATCCACTAGGCACTCCTTGGAAACTCTATGGGGCAGTTCTATTCTGTCCTATAGGGTCACTATGAGCTGGAATCTACTTGACGGCAATGGGTTTGATTTTTTCGTTTGGTTTAAGATGCTTTCAATCTACTCTTACATTGTTAAGAATTATTTTAATCAACAGTCATTGATGAACTGTCATCATCTATGGAGAATGAGAATATAATTTTTCAACTTTCACATGTAAGGGATTTCTAATATTAAACCATCTTTGCATTCCTGCTGGTTGATCTAGCACCTGAGTACAGATGCTGTTGTTGTTGTTAGGCGCCATTGAGTCAGTTCTGGCTCATATCAGCTCTGTGAATGACAGAATGAAACACTGTCCAGTTCTATGCCGTCCTCACAATCGTTGTTATGCTTGAGCCCATTGGCACAGCCATTGTGTCAATCAGATGCTGGGGCCTGCTAAAATACTACTTGTCTTTCTTATTGTTGAGAAGTGGTGATGTCACCCTCTGCTATAGTCTGCTGATTAAATCTGAGCATTCTGCCTTCTCAGTATGATAACGGTATGTGTTGGGGTAGAGCTCTAGGTTATAATATCATTGACTTCCTTCTTTCTAACTTGATTATATCTCATTTCTCTCTGGTGTTCTCAGGTCCTCTCAGTCTTTTCAGTACCACACATCAGACTTTTAGGCTCATCCGTTTACTCCATGCTACTACTTTTGCAACATAATCCACCCTTTCAAAAATCTATAGATCTTTTGAAGCATCAATAATGACCTCATACAGCTCAAAATCTCATTGCTCCCATCATACTCCTCTAATCTATTAAAGATTTCAATATTTGATAAACTATATATATTTAGCCCTAATTCTGTCATTATTCATGGCAAATTCTACAATCACAGAGGCAGCTCATTCATTACTTTACCTGTTGCCATTGAGTCAATTCCAACTTATAGCAACCCTATAGAGCAGCATAGAACTGCCCCATAGGGTTTTCAAGGCTGGAATCTTTACAGAAGCAGACTACCACATCTTTCTCCTGCAGAGGGGCTGGTAGGTTCAAATGGCCCACATTTTCGGTAGCAGCGGAGCACTTAACCACCAGGCCATCAGGATTTCTAATTCATTACTTTAGGTTCATCATTTCAGAAATTCTGATTTGTGAAATGCCATTCTCCCCATTGCGATAATTATTTTTTCTTATTGAGAGCTCAAATTAATTGACCCTACATTTTTTCTATCCAGAATACCAAAGCAAAAAAAAAAAACTGTTGCCTTCAAGGCAATTGCAACTCAGAGCGACCCTATAGAACATAGATGAACTGCCCTATACTGTTTCTGAGGAGCAGTTGATGGATTTGAACTGTCCACCTTTTGGCTAGCAGCCAAGCTCTTAACCACTGAGCCACCAGGGCTCTGTCCAGAGTACAAAAACAAAACAAAACACTGCCATCAAGTTGATTTTGACTTGTAACCTCCGTATAGGACTGAGTAGAACTGCCCCATAGGGTTTCCAAGGAGTGGCTGGTGGATTGAAACTGTCAACCTTTTAGTGACCAGTCAACTCTTAACCACTGCACCACCAGGGCTCCAAGCAGAGTACAAAACCCCTTATTTTGTTGTGTCTCTTACCATCTGTCCTTCTCACTTGTTAGAATCCTAGGCTTAGCCAAACACAGTGTTAGCCATTCTTCTTGAAGAGGGGAATGTGGATAGAGAAAGCCACACAAATTTGCCACTCAGGGCTGTCTGTAAACTGTCTACATAACATAGATAATGTACTTTTTCCAGTGTCCAAGGCAGATATTTTACAACTTCTCTTTCCTCATACTTCCAATATTACTGCAACTCACTTTAATAAATTTGCCTCATTTACTCTTGAGAAAATAAAAGCATCAGATGAGAATTACCTAATTCCACCACCAAGTCTGCAATCTATCTCCCATACCCTGCACTGTCTTCTGTTATATCAGATAAAGTCTTCCTGATTCTGCTTTATGCATTGTGTCAACACTCATTTCTGAAATTATTGATATCATCCATGTTTATATACTTAGATATTGTCCGTTCATTTATTTAATTTTATTTAACTATTTTGAAAATGTGAATAATAAGACTTACACCATCTCAACAACTTCTACATGTAAAATTCAGTGATATTGACTACATTCTTCAAGTTATGCACCCCTTTTCACTATCCTTCTCCAAATCTTTCCACTACCATTAACATAAACTCAATGTCCCCTAAGCCAAAACTCCCCTTTCCCCCTCCCTCTCACCCCTGATAACCACTAATAATCTTTGGTTTCTATATATTAGCTTATTTTTTTATAAGAAGGATCATACAATATTTGTACTTTTGCAACTATTTATTTCAGTCAACATGGTGCTCTCAAGGTTCATCCATATGATGGCATGTGTCAGAACTGCATTTCTCTTATGCCTGAGAAGTGTTCCATTGCGTGCATGTATGCCCATTCATTTTTACTATTTTACTGTATTTTGTCATATAAATATACAACATTGTATTTGTTTCTAGATTATTGCAAACAAATCAATTTCAAGTTTTCAGATCTCCCTATTAATAAGATGTTTTCCCTGATTCTAAATACAAGTTAATTTTCATATATTTTTTTCTTCTTTTTTTTCTGTTTCTCTTTGTTTGAGTAATATGATGTTCAGGTCATCCAAAAGTCTTCATGAATTTAAAACTTATAGGAATTTTCCCATGATCTGCTTCCATACTCACCAAACAACAATGTTATAATTTTGCCTTACATGTGTTTATCTTCAAGAAGAAAATCCACTTTTGGGCTCTTGAAAAGTCCAATAACTTTTTCTCAGTAGAAATTAAGAAGAGATATTCTGAAGACTTCTGTTTCTGTTAAGGTGGTATAACACGGACTGGACTTACTCTCCCATGTGAAAGAATTAAATTGTTAACAAAACATATATAGGGTCACTACGAGTCAAAATCGACTTGACGGCAGTGGGTTTTGGTTTCGGTATATGAACAGAGAGCCGAGAATGGGAGTAGAGTCGAGTGCCTAACACCTAGCCTCCTCTCCTCTCCTCACCTTGCTCTTGTGGCCTGCCCTCCCTCCTGCCTGCTCACCACCCAGAACGCTTTCCACCATGGCCACTTCAGCAAGTTCCCAGTTGAACAAAGGCATCAAGCAGGTTTACATGGATCTGCCTCAGGGTAAGAAAGTCCAAGCCATGTATATCTGGATCCACGGCACTGGAGAAGGACTAAGCTGCAAGACCCATACCCTGGACAATGAGCATAAGTGTGTAGAAGAGCTCCCCAAGTGAAATTTTGATGGCTGCAGTACTTTCCAGTCTGAAGGCTCCAACAGTGGCATGTATCTCATCCCTGCTACCATGTTTTGGGACCCTTTCTGCAAAGACCCCCAAAAAGCTAGTGTTCTATGAAGTCTTTAACTACAACCAAAAGCCTGCAGAGACCAATTCAAGGCACACCTGCAGATGGATAATGGACATAGTGAGCAACCATCACCCCTGGTTTGGAATGGAGCAGGAATATACCCACATGGGAACAGATGGGCACCCCTTTGATTGGCCTTCTAACCATTTCCCTGGGCCCCAACTTCCATATTACTGTGGTGTGGGAACAGACAAAGCCGAATGCAAGGATATTGTTGAGGCTTACTACTACAGGGCCTGCTTGTACATGGGCATCAAGATTGGGGGGACAAATGCTGAGGTCATGGCTGCCCAGTAGGCATTCTAAATAGGACCCTGTCAAAGAATTGACATGGAGGATCATTGCTTGGTGGCCCGTTTCATCCTGCACCATATATGTGAAGGCTTTGGAGTGATAGCAACCTTTGATTCTAAGCCCATCCCTGGGAATTGGAATAGTGCAGTCTGCCACACCAACTTTAGTACCAAGGCCATGCAAGAAGAGAATGGTTTGAAGTACATTGAGGAGTCTGCCGAGAAACTAAGCAAGTGGCACTAGTATCACATCCATGCTTACAATCCCAAATGGAGCCTGGACAACGCCCGGCACCTAACTGGATTCCATGAAACCTCCAACATCAACAACTTTTCTGCCTGCATGGCCAAACATGGCACCAGCATCCACATTCCCTGGACTGTCAGCCAGGAGAAGAAGGGTTACTTTGAAGACCATCGCCCCTCTCCCAACTGCAAACCCTACACGGTGACAGAAACCTTCATCCACATGTGTCTTCTCATCAAGACTGGCAATGAGCACTTCCAGTATAAAAAATAAGTGGACTAGGCCTCCAGCCCCCAGTTCTTCATCCCACTCCCACTTCTCCCCTCTCCCATTTGTTCCTACTAGCTGTAACTCAAAGGGCAGAACATCAAGGTCTTTTGTATTCCTCATATCCACTTAATAACTCTTGCTTTTTGGGGTCCAAGTTAGAAGGGTCAAGTTCTTAATCTTTTTCAAACCCACCCCTCTTTTTTCCCTGTCACTGAAGTGTTCTTGAAGACTGAGGAATAGTGTGTTAATGGGGAGTGGGGTAGGGAAGCATAATCACTGCTTCCATTTAATCAGATGTGTTTGTCCAGTAGGCATAGCTATCCAGACAGAGAGCATGTGTGTGTGTGTGAAAGGAGGAGGGGAGGACTTTTTCTCTGAGGTAGCTGAAGGGTGAGGGCCTGACTTATTCTGTAGTTAGCTTAGGATTTCCTTCTTTTGGTGGGAAATTAAATTTCTTAAAAAGAGCATAACCAACTTTACATTAAAAGTGGGAATTCAGAGAGAAGGAGGGGAGGGACCAGGAAGGAAAATGCCCCTGGTCCTTGCTTTGGGCTAAATGCCCTGACCTGAAAACTAAACTCAGAGTAAACTGGATATATCCCTACCTTAAAAATTTTTTTTTTTTTTCTTATTGCTTGGTCCTCCATTTATAACACAAAGCAGAGTAGTATCTTTCTATTTAAATGTAAAAACAAAAAAAAGATTATATATATGGGTATGCATATTCCTGTATTCTGCTAAAAGAGGAAAGGAGTTACCAGGAAGCAGATTTGACATGAGTAGTCTGGTTAGAAGGGTCTCCTTTTGAGAATGGATGGGAGAGACAATGCTTGGAAAGTTGACTATTTGGGGCTGTTAAATCCCTCACTACCACTTGAGGCTTTCTCCGTGCCCACCCTCTGAAAGGAGTAGAAACTGGTTAGTTAGCAGGTAGAAGCAGGTTACTAGCAGCAGTTACCTGAGCCCCGTGGCTCTGGTTTATAAGACACACATGTACACACACACACAAGGGTTTAGAAATAGAGTTGGTTGGTCAACTTAAACATGTTACTGACAAGGGGGCATTGGAGTTATTTTCCAGTGGAAGTAGCATGTCACTAAAGGAGGTTTTTTTGATATATTAAAAGCAATTTTTTAAGCAAAAAAAAAAATATATATATATATATATACATGAACAGTGCCACTTAAAACCTTGGAATTCAAGTAACAAAGGGCAGTTATCTCGAAAAGATAGGGGGAGGGGGAGATGAGTCCTACTATAGTCCAAGCTTATTGCCTAGAGAAATTTCCAAGCTACAAATTCAAGCAGCTAAATATACATGTAATTGGAGTCCCTGAAAAGATGAGGGGTGGGATGAGAATGTGGGACTGAAAAGTTATATGAAGTAATAATGGCTAAAATTTTTCCAAATGTGATGAAAATTATAAATCATGAGATTAATATGATCAACGAATTTCAAACACATTAAAGATAAATAGAATTACACCAAGACACATTGTAATCAAATTGCTTAAAATGAGTGGTAGAGAGAAAATCTTACAAGTTGCCAGAGCAAAAAGTCACATTACATATAGTGGAACAAAGATAAAGATGACAGCATATTTCTCATAAAAAAACAATGCAAGTAAAAAGATAGTGGAACAACAACGTGTTTAAGTACTGAAGGAAAAAAAACTTTCGGCTTAGAATTTCTTAAACGGTAAAATAACCTCCAAAACTGAAGGTGAAATAATAACTTTTTTCGATATAGAGCATGAGAAAAAATTCATCACCACCAATCTGCACTGCTGCAAACATGAAAGAAAGTCCTTCAAGCAGAAGGAAAATAATACTAGATGGAAACATGGATTTAAGCAAAAAAAAAAAAAAAAAAAAAAAGACCACCAGAATTAATAATTAAATGGATAAATATAAATATTTTTATTTTTTATTTTTTAAGTCTTTTTCAAAGATAATTGACTGTTTAGATAAAAAAAAAAAAAACAGTGTATCTGTAGGGTTATAACACTGGGTCACTGGGTTTAACATATGTAAAATTAAAATGTATGACAACAAGAGCACAAAGTCGAGGAGAGGAAAATGGAAGTATACTGTTTTAACATTCTTTTTCTATACCTGAAGTAGCATAACATTACTTGAACGCAGGCTGTGATAAGTTGAATACATAATTATAAATACTAAAACAATCATTAATAAACAACTGTGATACAAATTTTTGTTGTATTATTTAGTATAAATAATCACTAAAATTTTGGTTTACTAAAATGAGCTAAAAGGAGATAAAATCTTTTTTTTTTAATTTAATTAAGGCAGAAAAAGATGGAAGAAAGAACAAAGAACAGAGGACAAATAGAAACCAAATGACAAAATGGTAGATTTAAATCCAACTATATCACTGATCACTTTAGATGTAAATAAAACAAAAACCCCACTTAAAAATCAGATGTCATCAGATTAGATAAAAAGGCAAGATCCAACTATATAATACCTATAAGAAAGGTACTTTAAGGAGTTTCACTTCTGAGATAGCATGAAGAGCTGCATGGACCAGCTACCCTAATAAATATGCAAAACAGGTAAAATCTATAACTATATCTGAGCCATTTAAAGTCTCTGGAAATTGTTCTACACGTGTCCAGCAAATCAAGGATTTTTATTCAAAAAAAAAAGAAAAAGAAAACTACTAAAACTTGGTGAGAAGAAAGAGAATCTATAGCATTTGAGGCATAACCAACCCCCCACCCAGCACCACTCATGTCAGCTTGATGGAAGCTCCACTCTGGGCAGGTATGGACAAGAAGACAGAGCCCCTTCTCCACTCAGTTCCTAATCAAATGTTGCCAAATTTCACCAGAAGAGCACATCACCAGCATTTCTCATCCCCTTCAACCCAAAGATGAAGAGGGTAAACTCCTGGTTAGTGCAACTGAGAGGTCAAGGCTTCCCTTCCTCATTTCACCCCCTCCCTTTCCCCAGTCTTAGGGTGGAGACAGTACACAGGTATGGCAGGTCAGGAATACTGAGGCCTTGACTTCTTTCAGCCCAGCTGCTTTGTAGAGCAGTGGTTCCCTTTCAGGAGAAATAAGCTCAGGAGACAAGACCAGTGGCTGCCACCTTACTAATGCCCAGAACAGTGGCTCAGAAATTTTGCCTAAAGGAAGAGGTGGTCCATAAAACAAACAGAGGTCTGAATCTCTCCTCACACAAATTGACTTTGTTAAAGAGAGTCAAAAAGTTTAGCCTAAGCATACTCTCAAAAACAATATCTCTTTAATTACTGGCAACAAACTTAACCATAAACAAGCTAGTTCACCAGGAAAAACAAGAAAAGAGTTAAGTAGAATACACCTGGAGTCAAAGAAACATCAAAGACTGACCTCAAAAAAGGTCTCTGCACAAATTTAATTAGATCAGACTGCTGAGCAAGGTATGCTCCAGGGTGTTGTCCAAAGTAATAATCAGGAGGCATGGCCAACATGGCTGACTAGGTAGAAGCTACCACGGATCCCTCTTGCAACAAAGACATGGAAAAACAAGTGAATTGATCACATACATGACAATCTATGAATGCTGACCATCAAACACAGAACTGAGGAGTTGACCTGAGTGACAGGGGAGTGAAGAGCCGCACTCTGAAGCAGCAACCACTTCTGGAACTGGCGTCCCACGCCATAGCCTTGGGCCATCACAGTTTCCTGGTGCCAGACTGGTGGGATTGATCGCAGCTTACTGAGATGGGGTAAGCACGGGATGTAGCCCTAACCCCTAACCCCCTGGAGTAACCTCAGTAGAGACTCAGCCAGCGCAAGCAGGCTGCACACTGATGCAGCCGACGGGAGAATGAGAAACCACGGGGAAGCGGCGACTGTTTTCGGAGCCTGGAGCCAGCGTCCCAGTAAGAAAACCTTGGTACTGGGCTTTGGGCTAAGCACAAAGGAGCTGGTCACGGCCGCCTGAGATGGCTCAAGCATGGAATGCAGCCCTAACCCCCTGGAGTAACCTCGGCGGAAACACAGCCAGTGCATGCAGGCTGCACACCGTTGTGGCTGAAAGGAGAAGGAGGAACCACAGGGAAGTGGTGACTGGTTTTGGAGCCTGGAGCGCAGTGTCTCGGCCAGAAAACCTTAGCACTGGGCTTTGGACTAGAAGCAGAGCAGTTTCCTGAGATGGCACAAGCACTGGATGCAGGCCTGACCCTTGGGGGCAATCTCGACCCAGCCAGCACACACAGGCTACACACCCCTCTGGAATCTCAGATAAAACAGTCTTCACCAAACAAGATAAGTAACTTTGTCTATATTGCCCTCGCTATTTTTTTTTTTTTTTATTCTCTCCTACCTATCTGATCCCTCCCCTCCCTGCCCCAGGTGGCTTCATTAACATTGGAATTTCCTGGGCCAAGGAGTGAAGTGCTCTGCAGGGTTTTTTTTTTTTTTCCTAACTCATTCTCCTGGCCTGAGGGAAGCAGCAATTAACAATGGGAGGAGGGGAGAATCCTTCCCTGACTTCCCTAAACTGGAATAATAATACAGAACCAGCTCCAGCCAAGCATAAGAGATCCACAGTCTTTGGCTTTCATCCCTACAGGGAACCAGGTGGCTATTATAATGCAAAGGCAATTCTGATAGAGATCTGACTGTAAATGTTTTAGCAGATCAGTGGAAAGACAAGCTTTGGAGCTCTGATACCTCACTACCTATTAAACAGGGCCCTCACTGATCCACAGCAGGGAACTGAGGGCTAAAGCTCCACCCACACCACCTAGCCACGTGCTAAAGGGGTCTGAGGGTAGCGATGCCTACCAATCTTTAGAGATACAAGCATTGGGTACCTAAGGCTCAGCTGCAGAGCCCACCCACCAAAGTGCTCTAGGAATAGAGACACTCCTACATCACTGGCACATGGGGGAAGGCTGCCAGCATCCTGCCCTCCTCAGAGTGTGACTCCCTGCTGCTAATAGAATCTGATGCATACAACCATCACCACTACTCCTCTAAGTTAATGGGTGACAGCCTACACCACACACTAGGTGACCGACAATCAGGACACCTAAGCTGATTCTATTCAAGAATAGTGAATGGACTCATAGGCTCATATATCTGGTAACAACTCAAACCAGCTGGTAATAGAACATAAGTGATTCAAAGGCTACGACAATCAAGATAGTACAATCTAGTAGCCCATCTGGGTATATTGTAACAAAACAAAACAAGAAGATAAGACTCAGTGAGCCAATATAAAATAAATCATTACAATATCTTATAGTTGGCTCGGAGACAGCAGGCAATATCAAATCACATAAAGAAAAAGACCATGACTGCTTCTACAAATTCCCAAATTAAAGAATCAAAATCTTTCCCAAATGAAGATACAATCCTGGAATTGCCAGATGTAGAATATAAAAAAACTAATATACAGAATGCGTCAAGATATCAAGGATGACCTCAGATATTAAATAAGGCAATCTACAGAAAAAGCCAGGGAACACACTGATAAAGCAGCTGAAGAAATCAAAAAGATTATTCAAGAACATAGTGGAGAAATTAATAAGCTGCAAGAATCCATGGAGAGACAGCATTCAGAAATCCAGAAGATTAACAATAAAATTACAGAATTAGACAACTCAATAGGAAGTCAGAGGAGCAGAATCGAGGAATTGGAATGCAGAGTGGGGGAGGTGGAGGATAAGGCAGTTGACACCAATATAAAAAATATATATATAGTTGAAAAAAAATCAGATAAAAGAATTTAAAAAAATGAAGAAACCCTAAGAATCATGTGGAACTCTATCAAGAAGAATAACTTGTGTGTGATTGGAGTTCCAGAACAGGGAGGGATAACAGAAGATACAGATAGAATAGTTGAAGATCAGTTGGCAGAAAACTTCCCAGGCATTGTGAAAGATGAAAGGATATCTATCCAAGATCCTTATCGAACCACATACAAGATAAGATCCCAAAAGAAAATAACCAAGGCATATTATCATCAAACTTGCCAAAACCAAAGATAAAGAGAAAATTTTAAAAGCAGCCAGGGATAAAGAAAAGTCACCTACGAAGGAGAATTAATAAGTTCAGACAACTCGGCAGAAACCATGCAGACAAGAAGACAATGGGGTAACATATATACAGCAATGAAGGAGAAAAACTGCCAGCCAAGAATCATATAACCAGCGAAACTGTCTCTCAAATATGAAGATGAAATTAAGACATTTACAGATAAACACAAGCGGAGAGAATTTGCAAAAACCAAACCAGAGCTACAAGAATTGCTAAGGGAAATTGTTTGGTCAGAAAATCAATAATATCAGATACCAACACAACACAAGGTCACAGAACAGAACATCCTGATATCAACTCAAATAGGGAAATCACAAAAACAAAATAAGATTAAATTAAAAAAGAAAAAAATTCTCAAAACAGAATAATTGAAGTCATTGTGTAAAAGATTACAATAATCGAAAGAGGGACTAAATACAGGAGGAATAGATCTTCCATATGGAAAGGAAAACAAGGCGATATAGGACAACACAAGTTAGGTTTTTACTTAGAAAAATAGGGGTAAATATTAAGGTAACCACAAAGAAGTCTAACAATTCCATACTTCAAAATAAAAACCAAGATAAACATAACGACTCAGCAAAAATAAATTCAACTACTATGAAAATGAGGAACACACAATTTACAAAGAAAAACTTCTCAGCACAAAAAAAATAAGTGGAAAAATGAAATTGTCAACAACACACAAAAAAAGGCATCAAAATGACAGCACTAAAATCATTTAAAAAAATCATACTTATCTATAATTACGCTGAATATAAATAGACTAAATGCACCAATAAAGAGACAGAGAGTCTCAGACTGGACAAAAAAAAAAAAAAACATGATCCGTCTAATTGCTGCTTACAAGAGACACAACTTAGACTTACAGACACAAAACTAAAACTCAAAGGATGGAAAAAATATATTAAGCAAACAACAATCAAGAACGAGCAGGAGTGGATATATTAATTTCTGAAAAATATACTTAAAAGTTAAATCCACCACAAAGGACAAAGAAGGAAACTACATAATGATTAAAGGGACAATTGACCAGGAAGATATAACAATATTAAATACTTATGCACCCAATGACAGGGCTGCAAGATACATAAAACAAACTTTAACAGAATTGAAAAATGAGGTAGACAACTCCACAATTATAGCAGGAGACTTCAACACACCACTTTCGGTGAAAGATAGGACTTCCAGTAAGAGGCTCAACAGAGACACAAGATCTAATTGCTACAATCAACCAACTTGACCTCATAGACTTATACAGAACACTCCACCCAACAGCTGCAAAGTAAACTTTTTTTTCTAGTGCACATGGAATATTCTCTAGAATAGATCACATTTTAGGTCATAAAACAAACCTTTGCAGAATCCATAACATCGAAATATTACAAAGCAACTTCTGAGACCATGAGGCCATAAAAGTAGAAATCAATAACAGAAAAATGAGGGAAAAGAAATCAAATACTTGGAAACTGAATAATACCCTGCTGAAAAAACACTGGGTTATAGAAGACATTAAGGAGGGAATAAAATTCATAGATTACAACGAGATGGAAAACACTTCCTATCAAAACCTCTGGGACACAGCGAAAGCAGTGCTCAGAGGTCAATTTATATCAATAAATGCATACATACATAAAGAAGAAAGAGCCAAAATCAGAGAACTGTCCCTACAACTTGAACAAATAGAAACTGAGCAACAAAAGAATTTGTCAGGCACCAGAAGAAAACAAATAATAAAAATTAGAGCAGAATTAAATGAATTAGAGAACAGAAAAACAATTGAAAGAATTAACAAAGCCAAAAGCTGGTTCTTTGAAAAAATTAACAAAATTGATAAATCATTGGCCAGACTGACTAAAGAAATACAAGAAAGGAAACAAATAACCCGAATAAGAAATGAGATGGGCAATTTCACAACAGGCCCAACTGAAACTAAAAGAATCATACCAGGTCACTACAAAAAATTGTACCCTAACAAATTTGAAAACCTAGAAGAAATGGATGAATTCCTAGAAACACACTACCTACCTAAAAACTAACACAATCAGAAGTAGAACAACTAAACAGACCCATTTAAAAAAAAAAAAAAAGAGAGATTGAAAAGGTAATCAAAAAAACTCCCAACAAAAAAAAAGCCGTGGCCAGGATGGCTTCACTGCAGAGTTCTACCAAACTGTCAGAGAAGAGTTAACACCACTACTACTAAAGGTACTTCAAGGCATAGAAAAGGATGGAATACTACCTAACTCATTCTATGAAACCAGCATATCCCTGATACCAAAACCAGGTAAAATTACAGACCTGTATCCCTCATGAACATAGATGCAAAAATAACTCAACAAAATTCTAGCCAATAGAATTCAACAAAGTATCAAAAAAATAATCCACCATGGCCAAGTGGGATTTATACCAGGCATGCAAAGTTGGTTCAAAATTAGGAAAACAATGTAATCCACCATATAAATAAAACAAAAGACAAAAACCACATGATCTTATCAATTGAGGCAAAAAAGGCATTTGACAAAGTCCAACACCCATTCATGATAAAAACTCTCGGCAAAATAAGAATAGAAGGAAAATTCCTCAACATAATAAAGGGCATCCGGATTGGCAAGAAAGAAATAAAATTATCTCTATTTCCAGATGACATGATCTTATACACAGAAAACCCTAAGGAATCCTCAAGAAAACTACTGAAACTAATAGAAGAGTTCAGCAGAGTTTCAGGTTACAAAATAAACATACAAAAATCAGTTGGATTCCTTTACATCAACAAAAAGAACATCGAAGAGGAAATCACCAAATCGATACCATTCACAGTAGGCCCCAAGAAGATAAAATACTTAGGAATAAATCCTACCAAAGTTGTAAAAGCCCTATACAAAGAAAACTACAAGGTACTACTGCAAGAAACTAAAAGGGACCTACATAAGTGGAAAACCATACCTTGCTCATGGATAGGGAGACTTAACATAATAAAAATGCCTCTTCTACCAAAAGCCATCTATGTATACAATGCACTTCTGATCCAAATTCCAATGACGTTTTTTAATGTGATGGAGAAACAAACCACCAACTTCATATGGAAGGGAAAGAAGCCCCGGATAAGTAAAGCATTACTGGAAAAGAAGAAAGTGGGAGGCCTCATTCTACCTGATTTTAGAACATAATTTACTGCCACGGTAGTCAAAACAGCCTGGTACTGGTACAACAGCAGATACATAGACCAATGAAACAGAATTGAGAACCCAGATATAAATCCATCCCCATATGAGCAGCTGATATTTGACAAGGGCCCAGTGTCAGTTAATTGGGGAAAAGATAGTCTTTTTAACAAATGGTGCTGGCATAACTGGATATCCATCTGCAAAAAAAAGAAACAGGACCGATACCTCACACCATGCACAAAAACTAACTCCAAATGGATCAAAGACCTAAACATAAAGACTAAAACAATAAAGATCATGGAAGAAAAAATAGGGACAACATCAGGAGCCCTAATACAAGGCATAAACAGAATACAAAACGTTACCAAAAATGACGAAAAGAAACCAGATAACTGGGAGTTCCTACAAATCAAACACCTAGTGGTTTATGCTCATCTAAAGACTTCACCAAAAGAGTAAAAAGACCACCTACAGACTGGGAAAAATTTTCAGCTACGACATCTCCAACCAGCTCCTGATCTATAAAATCTACATGATCCTGCTAAAACTCAACCACAAAAAGACAAACAACCCAATTAAAAATTGGGCAAAGAATATGAACAGGTGCTTCACCAAAGAAGACATTCAGACGACTAACATATATATGCGGAAATGCTCTCAATCATTAGCCATTAGAGAATGCAAATTAAAACTACAATGAGATTCCATCTCACTCCAACAAGGCTGGCATTAATCCAAAAAACAAAAATAATAAATGTTGAAGAGGCTGTGGAGAGATTGCAACACTTATACACTGCTGGTGGGAATGTCAAATGCTACAACCACTTTGGAAATCGATTTGGTACTTCCTTAAAAAGTTGGAAATAGAATTACCATACAACCTACCAATCCCATTCCTCGGAATATTTCCTAGAGAAATAAGACCCTTTACAAGAACAGATATATTCACACCCTTGTTTATTGCAACACTGTTTACAATAGCAAAAACATGGAAGCAACCAAGGTGCCCATCGATGGATGAATGGATAAGTAAATTATGGTATATTCACACGATGGAATACTATGCATCGATAAAGAACAGTGAAGAATCTGTGAAACATTTCATAACATGGAGGAACCTGGAAGGGATTACGCTGAGTGAAATTAGTCAGTTGCAAAAGGGCAAATATTGTATAAGACCACTATTATAAGATCTTGAGAAATAGTTTAAACTGAGAAGAACACAGTCTTTTGTGGTTATGACAGGGGGGAGGGAGGGAGGGTGGGAGAGGGCTATTTACTGATTAGATAGTAGATAAGAACTAATTTAGGTGAAGAGAAGGACAACACTCAATACAGGGGAGGTCAGCACACCTGGACTAAACCAAAAGCAAAGAAGTTTCTTGAATAAACTGAAAGCTTCGAAGGTCAGCAAAGCAGGGGCAGGGGTTTGGGGACTATGGCTCCAGGGGACATCTAAGTCAATTGGCAAGATAAAATTTATTAATAAAACATTCTGCATCCCACTTTGAAGAGTGGCATCTGGGGTCTTAAATGCTGGCAAGCAGCCATCTAAGATGCATCAATGAGTCTCAACCCACCTGGATCAAAAGAGAATGAAGAACACCAAGGTCACAAGGTAACTATGAGCCCAAGAGACAGAAAGGGCCACATGAACCAGAGACTACATCATCCTGATAACAGAAGAACTAGATGGTGCCCTGCTACAACTGATGACTGCCCTGACAGGGAACAAAACAGAGAACCCTTGAGAGAGCAGGAGAACACTGGGATGCAGACCCCACATTCTCATAAAAAGACCAGACTTAATGGTCTGACTGAGACTAGAAGGACCTCGGCAGTCATGGCCCCCAAACGTTCTGTTGGCCAAGGACAGCAACCATTCCCAAAGCCAACTCGTCAGACATGGATTGGACTGGACAACGTGTTGGAGAGAGATGCTGATGAGGAGTGAGCTACTTGCATCAGGTGAACACTTGAGACTATGTTGGCATCTCCTGCCTGGAGGGGAGATGGGAGGGTAGAGGGGGTTACAAACTGGCAAAATGGTCATGAAAGGAGAGACTGGAAGGGGGGAGAGGGCTGACTCATTAGGGGGAGAGTAAATGCGAGTATGTAGTAAGGTGTATATAAGTTTATATGTGAGAGACTGACTTGATTTGCAAACTTTCAATTAAAGCAGAAAAACAATTATTTAAAAAAAATAATAATCGGCATGTAATTAGACCAAAAAAACCCAAACCCATTTTCATTGAGTTGATTCCAATTCAGTGACACTTTAGGACATATTAGAACTGCCCCATAGGGTTTCCAAAGTTGTAATCTTTAGGGAAGCAGGCTACCACATCTTTTTCCCATGGTGAGGCTGGTGGGTTCCAACCACTGACCTTTCAGTTGGCAGCTAAGCACTTTAACCATTGTGCCACCAGGGCTCTACATCATGGTGGCCCCCTGTGTGTCAGAGTAGTACTTTCCTCCATAGGGTTTTCATCGATCTAAACTTTCAGAAGCAAATCACCAAGCCTTTTTCCAAAGACCCTCTGAGTAGACTTGAACCTACAATAGCAGACAACTACATAACTGTTTCCTCCTTCAGAGACTCCAGAGGAGCCTAAGGGATGGGTTTAATACCAAATGAGGGAGACAGTTTAACAGAGAGATCAGAGAAAGCAGGCAAATGGAGCCCTACCAAAACTGTTGTCATCCCAGCATGATTGTGTGTGCTCAAAGAATTGCGCCTTCTTAAAAGCACTATCAAAGCCATTACACTGTGAGAGAAATAAACTTCACCCTAATAGCCTATGCAAGTTAGAAAACAACAACAAAAAAATAAACCAGAGAGTGGGGACGGAAATGCATATCCAGAATTGCTACAATATGTTATCTAAAATGTCCATAAATATAAGCAGTTTTAATTACCAATTCAAAATTCCAGTCCCTTAGCACTCTTTGCAAAGCTTCTTCACAGCAATGATTCATTGCTCTAATATTTCTTCTCTTTGGTTTAACTTAACTGTGCAGTGATTTATTTCTCATTATCCATGGTCTAATCATAAGTGGTCAATTTTTCTTTATAATTTGTATATATGACTAGATACCTTTTAAAATGAATAGCCTTTTCCACGATATTCTCTCTAGAGACTTCGTTTCAATTCTTCATAAACATTTACAAATATGCACACACATATACGTATGCATAAGCACACACACACACGCATGCACACACATCTGAATCACAGTTTTAGTTCCACCTTTTATGCATCAATCTTATCCACTTATATAAAAGCCAGTTGAATGTAGATTTCTGTAATATTCTCACGATTGACTTATGTCCTCACTGACCTCCTGAAATTGTCCTCACTAAAGTAATGAATGAACTTTTTCATCACTAAATAAATAAGAATCTTTTTCTATTTTTTCATACTTTCAGTATCTTCTCAATGTCCACATGGTCAATCTTTATTCTTTTGAGAGTTTCCTTATTTTTCTGGGTTTCTGAAGTACTATTAAATCTTAGTTCTTTTGTAAAAATCAAAATAAGATACAATCTTTTCTAATGATTCCTTCTTCCTTTTGATACCTAGCTCTATAAATTTCAATTGAATGTTAAATAGATTTAAAACATATTAAAGATGAAATCAATAGTGTGTTGCAGATTGCAGTTGTTTAATAATGAATTTTACTAAATAAAAGCATTGAATTATTAAAAATTTGAGTACCATCTACGTAAAAGATAGTTGCAAAATAAACAGTTTCCATTTGGTAATCATCTATATTAATTGTTTAGGATCCTGAACTGGTTCAATAGCACAATCAGAAATGTATTTTTTAAAAGTCTGTCAGAAGGTATGTGGTTAAACTCAAGTTAGAAAGTTAAAGGATATTTAATGTATTCTTACTGTTACTCAGCTATTTCTTTAAAATTAGATATTGCTCGTAAGTGTTGGTTGCTAACAATAGCATTCCAAGAACTAAGGATGCAAAAACCTTGATGCCTTTCAGGCACTTCAAACCTTACTTATTCAGTACTGAAATCATTGTCTTCCTCTTCTCATAAATGAGCCTTTCCTTCCGTGTCTCTATATTGGTGAGTGATATCCCCATCTATACAGTAGACTGAAACAGAAATCTGAGAGTCCAACTGGGTTACCTTGTTTCTTGGCTGCCTAATACCAAAAAGTTCTATAGATTCTAATTCTGAAATCCTCTTCAATCCATTTACCTCTCTCCCTTTGCACTGTCAACTTCTTTTATAAGCTCCAATCACATTTTAACAGAATTATTGTAACACCCCCAAAACTTAAGTCTTGATTTCTTCCAATTTTTTTGCCAAATTTTGCAGTATGTTTTTTTACAAAAGACAAACCTGATAATGTCATTTCCCTGAATAAAATGCTTTAACTACTCCACATTGCTCTTAATTTAAACTCCTTAATAAATCATACAATACTCTACATGGTCTCCTCCTCTTTCCCTCTCCAGCCATACTCCTTGTTATTTCTTCACACTCAATGTTTTGTACTTAATGAAATTTTCTTAAGTTCTCTAAACAAATCATGATCTCCCTTATCTCAGGGACCTTCCACATGTAATTTCAACTTTCAGGAATTCTTATCCCCACCTCAATTTCTACTCACTCTTCAAGACTCAACTTACATGTAACATCTTCCAGAAAGCTTTCCCAGACCCTCAAGTTGCAGATAGTGGCTTTTCATGTGCTGTCACAATTGACCTGCCCTTTCACATAACTTACTATGTTGTTATTGTTCTTGTTGTTATTTGCCATTGAGTCAATTCTGACTCATGGTAACCTCATGTGTGCAGAGCACAACTGATCCATATGGGTTTAAGGCTGTGACCTTTCAGAAGGAGATTTCTGGGACTGTCTTTCAAAGTGTCTCTGGGTGAGTTCGAACTGCCAACCTTTCAGCTAATAGTCAAGCTCTTAACCATTTAATTTTCAGTTCAGTTCACTTATCTATATCTCCCAGTGGTCTGTAAACTACTTGAATAAATCACCAATGATAATAACTTTCACCATGATCTCCTTAGAGTGTAGCACAGAAAAAAGCACATAGAAGCAATCACATACAATTGAATGAATCATTTTTAGGCTTTCCAATCAATATATCCCCCATGTGTCTGTCAGTTTGTCCTACTGTGGGGGCTAGCATCTTGCTGCGATGCTGGAAGCTATGCCACCAGTATTCAGATACTAGCAGGGTCACCCATGGCAGACAGGTTCCAGCTGAGCTTCCAGACTAAGACAGACTAGGAAGAAGGACCTGGCAGTCTACTTCCGAAAAGCATTAGCCTGTGAAAACCTTATGAATAGCAGAGGAACTTTGTATGATGTAGTGCCAGAAGATGAGCCCCCCACATTGGAAGCCTCCTCAAAGTAGAGTCGACCTTAATGACATGGATGGAGTCAAGCTTTCAGGACATTCATTTGCTGATGTGGCATGACTCAAAATGAGAAGAAACAGCTGCAAACATCCATTAATAATAGGAACCTAGAAAGTAAACTGTATGAAACTAGGAAAATTAGAAATCGTCAAAAATGAAATGGAACACATAAAGATCGATATCCTAGGCATTAGTGAGCTCAAATGGACTGGCATTTATCATTTTGAATCAGACAATCATATGCTCTACTATACCAGGGATGACAACTTGAAGAGAAATGGCATTGCATACATCATCAAAAAGAACATTTTGAGATCTATCATGAAGTACAATGCTGTCAGTGATAAGATAATATCCAAACACCTGCAAGGAAGACCAGTTAATACAAATATTATTCAAATTTATGCACCAACCACTAAGGCCAAAGATGAAGAAACTGAAGATTTTTATCAGCTTCTGCAGTCTGAAATTGACCGAACATGCAATCAGGATGCATTGATAATTACTGTTGATTGGAATGTGAAAGTTGGAAACAAAGAAGAAGGCTTGGTAGTTGGAAATATGGCCGTGGTGATAGAAAAGACGCCAGATATAGCATGACAGAATTTTGCAAGACTGACTTCTTCATGTAAATACCTTTATTTACCAACATAAATAGTGACTATACACGTGAACCTTGCCAGATGGAATACACAGGAATCAAATCAACTACATCCATGGAAAGAGATAGTCAGAATAAGGCCAGGAGCCGACTTTGGAACAGACCACAAATTGCTCATATGCAAGTTCAAGTTGAAACTGAAGAAAATTAGAACAAGTCCACGAGAGCCAAAGTACAACATTGAGTATATCCCACCTGAATTTAGAGACCATCTTAAGAATAAATTTGATGCATTGAACACCAATGACAGAAGACCAGAGTTGTGGAATGACATCAAGGACATCATACATGAAGAAAACAAGGGGAAATTAAAAAGACAGCAAAGAAAGAAAAGACCATAATGGATGTCAGAAGAGACT
Source organism: Loxodonta africana (assembly GCF_030014295.1). Taxonomy (NCBI): domain Eukaryota; kingdom Metazoa; phylum Chordata; class Mammalia; order Proboscidea; family Elephantidae; genus Loxodonta; species Loxodonta africana. The sequence continues at coordinate 98,106,377 of NC_087343.1, read as the reverse complement.
CTAGAACTTCCTCTTGAACGTCGGGCAGCTAAAGCAAAAGGAAGAAATAATGAAGTAAAAGAGCTGAACAGAAGATTTCAAAGGGCAGCTCGAAAAGTCAAAGTAAAGTATTATAATGACATGTGCAAAGAGCTGGAGCTAGAAAACCAAAATGGAAGGAAAAAACGCTGAGCATTTCTCAAGCTGAAAGAACTGAAGAAAAAATTCAAGCCTAGAGTTGCAATAGTGAAGGATTCTATGAGGAAAATATTAATGCAGGAAGCATCAAAAGAAGATGGAAGGAATACACAGAGTCATTATTCCAAAAAGAATTGGTTGCTATTCAACCATTTCAGAAGGTAACATACGATCAGGAACTGATGGTACTGAAGGAAGAAGTCCAAGCTGCACTGAAGGCATTGGCAAAAAACAGGGCTCCAGAAACTGATGGAACGCCAATTGAGATGTTTCAAGAAACAGGTGCAGGGCTGGAAGTGCTCACTTATCTATGCCAAGAAATTTGGAAGACAGCCACCTGGCCAACCAACTGGAAAAGATCCATATTTATGCCTATTCCCAAAAAAGATAATCCGACCAAATACAGAAATTATTGAACAATACCATTAATATCACAGGGAAGCAAAATTTTCCTGAAGATCATTCAAAAGAGGCTGCAGAAAAATATATTGACAGGGAACTGCCAGAATTTCAGGCCGGATTTAGAAGAGAACGTGGAACCAGGGATATCATTGCTGATGTTGGATCCTGGCTGAAATCACAGATACCAGAAAGATGTTTACCTGTGTTTTATTGACTATGCAAAGGCATTCAACTGTGTGGATCATAACAAATTATGGATAACACTTTGAAGAATGGGAATTCCAAGACACTTAATTGTGCTCAGGAGGAACCTGTACATAGATGAAGAGGCAGTTGTTCAGATAGAACAAGGAGATACTGTGTGATTTTTAAAGTCAGGAAAGGGATGTGTCAGCGTTATATCCTTTGACCATGCCTATTTGATCTGTATGCTAAGCAAATAATCCAAAAAGCTGGAGTATATGAAGAAGAATGGGGCATCCAGATTGAAAGAAGACTCATTAACAACCTGTGTTATACAGATGACAAAACCTTGCTTGCTGAACGTGAAAAGGACTTGAAGAACTTACTCATGAAGATCGATATAAAAAAAACAAAAATCCTCACAACTGGACCAATGAGCAACATCATGATCAATGGAGAAAAGATTGAGTTTGTCAAGGATTCAATTTTACTTGGATCCACAATCAGTACCCATGGAAGCAGCAGTCAAGAAATCAAAAGACACATTGCACTGGGCAAATCTGCTGTAAAGGACCTCTTTAAAGTGTTGAAAAGCAAAGATACCATCTTGAAGACTAAGGTGCACCTGACCGAAACCATGGTATTTTCAATCGCATCATATGCATGTGAAAGCTGGACAATGAATAAAGAAGACCAAAGAAACATTAATGCCTTTCAATTGTGGTGCTGGGGGAGAATATTGGACTGCCAAAAGAACAAACAAACCTGTCTTGGACGAAGTACAATCAGATTGCTCCTTAGAAGCAAGGATGGCGAGACTACATCTTACATGCTTTGGACATGTTGTCAGGAGGGATCAGTCCCTGGAGAAGGACATCATGCTTGGTAAAGTACAGGGTCAGAGGAAAATAGGAAGACCCTCAACAAAATGCATTGACACAGCGGCTGCAACAATGGGCTCAATCATAACAACTATTTTGAGCATGGTTCATGACTAGGCAGAGTTTCGTTCTGTGGTACATAGGGTTGCTATGAGTCAGAACTGACTTGATGGTACCTAACAACAACAATAACAATCAATATTTGCTCTTTTATAAATAATACAAAAAAGTTATATTCTATTTTTATTCTCATTAAATTACATAATTTTTGTTTAATGTGTCAATATTAGTTTAGATTTATAATGCATTTGCCAAATTTTACTCTTTTTTTAATCTTATTTCTTTCTTCTAGTTCAAGTTTTGTCTTCATAAATGGCATCTTTTAGTATTCATAATGTCTATAAATGTTCTTGATACATAAAAAAGAGAAAATACATGTTTTGAGATGCCTGACATGCTTATACTCTTATTTGATAACCTGCTTCTCTATGGCAATGATTCTGGCTGAAGAGGGTAGCGTCTATTGTCAAGTTTGAACAGCTTTCATCCCCCTTCCTTCATTTGAGCCAAGAGTGGACTACTTGCCCATGAGCTGAGCAGATTATACTCTCTCTCTCTCTCCAGAATTTGAACTGTGAACACAAAATCTAGGAGTTGGTTGGTAGTCTTTGAATCTGGATGGTCGTGTTTCTCAGAGACTGGTATGGTTTTTACTTTTCACATGTGAAAAGTAAAAAGCTAGTTGAGAGACCAGGTTTACAGAGGAAATGAAGAGAATGAAGCAGATACAAAAAGAAAACCAGAGGTAAGAGAACATGTTGCCTCATAGAGAAAAAAATCAAGTAGCTTTTTTAGTAGGTATTTTCAAGTTCTTGATTCTAGAACCTCTTGAAACCTAGTTGTATTTCCTCACATTGGATTCCATGACATAACCTGGTAGTTCTTATCCTTAGACTCCTCAATTTAAGCCATCCTCTTTCTTGTATTCAATGTTCTCTAAAGTTACTGAATAAACAAAGAAGTCCCGGTGGCACAACGGTTAAGAGCTCAGCTGTTAACTGAAAGACTCCAAGAGAAAAAGACTTAGCAATCTGCTTCCATAAAGATTACAGCCTAGAAAACCCTATGGGGTAATTCTACTCTGTCATCTGGGGTCACAATCAGTCAAAAATTGACTTGATGACACCTAACAACAACTGAATAAATACACGAAGAAAGTAAGGAAGGTAGGAAAAGGGAGACAAAGAAGAGAGAGAAAAGGAGGAAAGATCTTTCTCTTATAAAAAAAAATTTTTTTTCTTATAGGGCTTATTAAATTCTAGTTGAGGAGCCAAAAATAAATATACAAAAAAAAATAATAATAATAAGGCAGAGTTTTATAGTTCTGGATCAGAACTGTCATAAAATGTCTGTACTATTAAGCAGATGCATTTTATTCTTCAGAATGAGTTAGTCAATATTGAGGTATAGTTCAAGTGTATATATGAGTTTTGTACAACTAAGACTCATGAGTTGAAAATACAATTTTGGCACATATAATAATTTTCTCACTTATTTTTGAAACAACCATATTTCTTTTTCAGGTTAAATAATTTTATAATTTAAAGATTTTTTATTAATGAAATCTCCTCAGGGGAAAAAAAGTAATATGGATAAGTGCCAAATTAACATTACAGACAATAAATCTTTTAGTTCTAGGAAGAAAGTTTTCTTCCAAAGAGGGAGATCAGATTGGATTTATAAAGAGGATGGGATTTTAATTGTGCTTAAATTATTTGTAGAGGCAAAGATATGTAACAACCAAAATTCACATACAAGAAAGCTCAAATACTACCGTGTCCTGAAGGTACTTCCTTTTAGTTGCAGTTTAAGATTTATGAGTTAGTTTCAGCTTGTGGAGAATCTTTAGAGCTAAATTCAGAGTTTATTATGTAATAAGGAAACTTTGAATTTTGAGAAACAGGGAAGGATGACACATGATAAAATAGAGATTAAATTGGAAGGGGGCACCAGTTAGCAAATGTTATAAGTAGAATAAATGAAAATCCTAAAATAATCCTATGTGAAAATTTTTTGATACATAGCATTACCTCTTGGGAAATTATGCCTCTTATATCAGCTCAGTAGCTGAGAGCTAGGTACAAGGCATTTCCCAGAAAGGTTTCCCTGACCAACCCTACCTCAAAACAAGAAGACTTTCAGTGTTCTTGCTGTGTGCTCTGATTGCCTTTCACTTCGCCCCCCATTTCTCAGTTCATTGCAAGACATTATTATGACTTATTTAATCACCTGCTTTCTCCGCTAAACTGAAAGCTACAAGAAAACCATCATGTTCTTTACTCCCAGCACAACTCATACTGGGTAGGGATTTAGAGAACTTATCATTGGGTAAGGTCAGAGAGCTCTAAAGGGTAATCTGGTGCTTGCCTTCTATCCTGGGGTTGTTGTTGTTAAGTGCCTTCTAGTTGATCCTGACTCAAATCTACCCCATGTGACAGTAGAACTGCCCCATAGGGTTTCCTAAGCTGTAATCTTTATGGGAGCAAACCGTCAGATCTTTTCTCCTGTGGAGCTGCTGATGGGTTCCAACCAAGCTTAGTAGCCAAGCTTTTAACTGCTGCACCATCAGGGCTCCTTATCCTGTGGGCAGACTCCATTATACCTCAGGAAGGAGATGATAATAGAAAGCAACTATGCCTTGTCACTGCTAGAAAATCAGCTTTAAGTTCTGCCATGGTGACAATTTGCCTGTTTTCTTTCCTGGAGTTCTGCCCCTAGCATACTTGATTTATATTTTAAAATGAACTGTTCTTTTAATTGTTGGGCATTTGCAGAATATCATGCTCTTACAAAGTACTCTTAAATATCCTATAAATTATATCCATCCATGCAAAGAAAGAGAATGTTCATGATATATCCATTTTCAGATGGAGAAACTAAGTAAAAAGAGTACCAGGCTATCATACAGCTAGAGAGAAAATGAGTCATTTATTTATAGCTTCTTTAGAGATGTAATCATAGTTATGAATTTATAGTTATGGATTCTGTTATATTCCATCTGTACGGCCTTATAAGGTCCTTCCCAGTTCCTGAAAGAAGACATGCCTTTTCTGGAATACATGCTAAATGAAAGATCAAAATTTCTCCACTCAGGTGAGGAAGCTAAGCTTTTGGCCAATGATGAATACTGAAGCAATGGTTAGTCAATACATTAGTTTCAGTAAACACCAATAAGAAATTATAAACTTTTACTTAAATTTTTCCAAAAGAGTTTTGTTCACATTTCATGTTTACTGTGAAACTTTGTGATAAACATTGCATTTATGAAATACACCCACCTGGAAAATTTTAAGTTCTCCTGAACCTGAGTTTGTACCTACCTGATCAAAAAATAGTTATTTTAAGTTATTGTGTAAAATTTTCTAGGAAAAATAGTCTATAGTTCTCTACCTGAAAAAGAAAAAAAAAAATTATATTGTAACTCCATAAAATCAGCTCAACAGGCTTGTTTTACATGAGTAATTATTGTTCTTTATGGATTTTTAAACTTGTTCAGTAATTATGTATCAGTGTAAATATTGTTTGTTTTAAATTTCAATTTATGGTTTAACTTGAATTGTACAGATTTGCCCTTAACAAATGATTTCAGTGATGAAGTTAACTCTCAACAAAATCAATTTGGATTAATATACACTTAAGAATTAAACCAGTCATCAAAGAAAAATAAATAGGCCACTTCCTTAAAAAAAAAAAAAGTAAAAACATATTCCCTTGGTGACTGCCCAGATCTTTTGCTTTCTGCATTTACTTCCTTCAAAAGATAAAATTATAATGCACTACAATTATTGATCCATGTTCAACCGTTTCATTATGCAGCACATGATCAAGAATTGATGGTATTGAAGTAAGTACTCCAAGCTGCACTGGCCGCATTGGTGAAAAACAAGGCTGAAAGAATCGACAGAATACTAATTGAGATGTTTCAACAAACGGATGCTGTGCTGGAGGTGCTTACTAGTCTATGCCAAGAAATTAGGAGGACAGCTCTCTGGCCAACTGACTGGAAGACATCCATGTTTGTGCTCATTCCAAAGAAAGGTGATCAAAGAGGATGTCAAAATTATCAAACAATATCATTAATATCACACACAAAAAAATTTTGCTGAAGATTATTCAAAGGTGGTTCCAACAGTACGTTGACAGGGATTTGCCAGAAATTCAAGCTAAATTCAGAAGAGGACATAGAATGAGGGATATCATTGCTGATGTAAGATGGATCTTAGTTAAAAGCAGAGAAAACCAGAAGGATGTTTACCTGTGTTTTATTGACTACTCAAAGGCATTTGATTGTGTGGATCATAACAATTCATGGATAATGTTGTGAAGAATAGGAATTCTAGAACACTTAATTGTGCTCATGAGGAACCTGTACATAGACCAAGATGCAGTTGTTTGAACAGAACAAGGAGCTACTGTGTGGTGTGAAATCAGGAAAGGTGTGAGTCAGGGTTGTAGCCTTTCACCATATTTTTCCAACCTGTATAATGGGCAAATAATCTGAGACTATATGAAGAAGAACGGACCATCAGGATTGGAGGAAAACTCATTAACAACCTGCCATATGCAGATGACACAATCTTGCTTGCTGAAAGTAAAGAATTGAAGGACTTACTCATGAAGATCAAAGACTTAAGCCTTCTATATGAATTACAGCTCAAAGTAAAGAAAACAAAAATCCTCAAGACTGGACCAATAGGCAACATTAAAATAAAAGGAGAAAAGACTGAAGTTATCAAGAATTTCCTTTTACTTGGATACACAATCAATGCTCATGGAAGGAGCAGTCAAGAGATCGAGCGATGGATTGCATTGGGCAAATGTGCTGCAAAAGACCTCTTTAAAGTATTAAAAAGCAAAGATGTCACTTTAAGGACTAAGGTGTACCTGACTCAAGCCATAGTATTTTCAATCACTTTATATGAATGGAAAAGCTGGACAATGAATAAGGAAGACCGAAGAAGAATCAATGCCGTTGAATTACAATGTTGGCAAAGAATACTGAATATACTATGGGCTGCCAAAAGAATGAACAAATCTGTCTTGAAAGAAGTACAGTCAGAATGCTCCTTGGGAGGGAGGATGGCGAGACTTCGTCTCACGTAATTTGGACATGTTATCAGACATGTTATTTGGACATGGAGAAAGACATCATGCTTGTGAGAGTGTCACTAAATAAGAAGAAGAACCTCACTGAGCTGGATTGACACAGTGGCTGCAACAGTGGGCTCAAGCATAATGATTGTGAGGATGGCACAGGACCAGGCAGTGTTTCCTTCTATTGTACGTAGGGTTGCTCTGAGTCAGAATTGACTGTATGGCAGGCAATGAGTTTATAGGTGATAGGCCCTGGAACGTTGAGGACAATCTGAGTGCAGAGCATTCAGATAATTACCAAAACAGAGAATCTTATTCCTGAACCCTTATGACTAAGTTGAATATGATGAAATATGCAGTTCATAGGATTTTGAAAAAAAAATACGATATTATATATTTTCTCATATCTATATGTACCTGTATAGATATACTATCCTATAGTTTAATAGCAAAAAGATTGGAATGCTGAAGTTGTTGGCTTACACATTCTCAAGGCTCTGAAAATCCTAATGGACAGAAATATGTAACCAATGCCTAAACCCTTGAGGTTTTAAAGAATGTGAAAATAGAGTCCGGTATTAAAAACCCTAAAATTACAACATCAAATACACAGAGTCCAGAGAATAATATTAAACTGTTCTTTATGTTTCCTCTTTAGGAGACAATGTAAAAAAAAAGTTCATTGAGAAAGAACATTAACGTGTTTCTTCTCTTTTTCTCCCTCTTTTTTCCCCCTCCTTCTTGGTTTTTTTTTTTTTTTTCCACTCTTCTGACCTCCTCACTTGGAACCTTCTATATCCTTTCAGCCTCTGACTCAGGATTTTAGACATTATGTTCCTTTCTGGTTTCTATTCCTTGAATTTAAAATAGGTGATATTCTTCATATTCAGCCTTCAGAAGAAAAGGATGAAGGAAGCAGCCTTTCTTAACATGTCCTCCAGGTGAAACATTTATGATAGAAAAAAACTTTTCCCCTGCTACATGTAATCACCTCTTATAACCGAACTTCATGTGCTATTTTGGTGATACAGAACCCCCTCTTCTGTCCTCCGTCCTAAAATTTCTAAGTTGTTTCTTAACATAACTCTGGAGCGTTTACTCTGACTAAAGAGTTACTGTTAATTTACTCATATCTTTTAAGATCCCCTTTTATTGTCTTAGTAATCAAGAATGAAATGGGCATGGAGATGGACGGGGACCCATTCCTCCAAAATATTTTACTTGCGCTAAACTGACAACCACAATTTCTTTGTCTATATATGAAGCAGAATGCTCGATTCCATTCTTGATCATGTTCCTCAGTGCTATATTAAGGAGAGAAAACATTTTTCAGACAGAAACAAAAGAACAGACTAAGTTATACAGTTGTACCTCAAAAAAAAGGCATTTAACTAATAAAGTCTGTTAACAAATCCAATTCCAATTCTAACCAAAAGATCTCATCTCTTCCCTTTGGCCAATCAATGATGATTTCCCAGTGAAAATCAAGTGAGATAACAGAACAAAAAAAAACCAAACCTGTCCAGTTGGTTCCGATTCATAGCAACCCTATACGAGAGAGTAGAATTGCCCCATGGAGTTACCAAGAAGCACCTGGTGGATTCGAACTGCCAACCTTTTGGTTAACAGCTGTAGCTCTTAACCACTATGCCATCAGGGCTTCCATGTGAGGTAAAGAAGAGCATATTTCTTCTTTATCAGGCATGTGATATTACCTTGATATTATGTGTCTGTTTTATGCCCTGGTTTAACGGCCTGCTCTTTCCCAAATACCTAGCTCTTAAGAGTAAGAGGCAGAAGTGGGGGGAAGGAAGACAGGTCTGAATGTTTTTATGTTGACCAAACCATTGAGAATTGTCAGTGGACTTTCATTCATTTTGAAATAAAAGTATTTTCCATATTGTTTTTATCCCTTCTCCGCTACCTTCAGGATATTTATCCAAGAAGGAATTTATTAGTTTTCTATTGCTATGCAAAAAATTACAATATTAGAGACTTAAAACAACACTCATTTATTGTCTCGCAGTTTGTGGCATTCAGAAGTCTGGGCTCTGCATTGCTAGAATCTCTGCTCAGGGTTCCACGGGTAGCAATGAAGGTGTCAGCTGAAACTCTAGACTCATCCAAGGCTCAGGAACCTCTCCCAAGCTCACTGGCAGATTAACCTGTAAGTCTAAATGGTCATTAGCAAAACTCACTTTCTTGCAGCTTTAGAAATCGTGGTGGCTTGCTTCTTCAAAGCCAATCAATAAGAGAGAGTATCTCTGACTGTTAGACCCTCTTTTAAAGGGATCACCTGATAGGTCAGGCCAACCCAGTATAATCTCCCTTTTGTTTAACCTAGGGTAAATTGATTAGGGGAACCTTAACTACAACTGCAAAAAACCCTTTACCTTTGCTATTTAATATAATTTACTCACAGGAGAGATATCATCATATTCACAGATCCTGTCCACCCTCAAGTGGAGGGGATCACACAGGGCAAGTAATGCAGGGGTTAAGAATCTTGGGGCCATCCTAAAATTCTGCCTACTACATAGAGAAAAGTTAAATCACTTCAGTAATTCACCAGCAGAATTTTAGAACAATCATTTAGCATTTATGTGTGTCATACTTCCTCACTCTAAAACTGTTCAAAATAAGTTTTAATTTTACACCTATTTATTCCATCCTTCAGTTTCAGCATAGCTCCTCTCTTTCTCCCTCTTCTCAGCCATCCTTTCCCCCAAATCCTTGGTTTCACATCTTTTCTCCTGCTGTGATCTTGAGTTGCTGAGGCAATTTCCTGAGAGGGCAGGAACATCGGTGCTTTGGCAATCTGGCACCATGCCTCAGCCTTCATTAGTGAATGCAGTCATAAAAATTAAAGAAATAAATCATTCTAGTGAATACTCCATGTCAAGTGCACCTTCACTTACATGAAATTAGAACATTAACTTGGGATTTCTGAAAAAAAGCATTTTCCACTTAAATTGGTTCTCCCCACCAACCTGCAAACACGCTTTGCTTTCCTTTTCTTCTTCTTTTAAAGCATGTGCTTTTTAGAACTTCATCAAATAAAATTTTAAAAAGAGTGGCATTTGAGGGTATATCCCCAAGCCTTCTCCATTCCAATGTATTTTACCCATCACTTTCAAATTATTGTTTCTGCATCATAACCCGGATCTCCTCTCACCAAACTTTCCAATAATTCCCCTAACTCACTCCACTCCTGACATCTATGAGATCCTCAACATCTACACGGTGAACTACAGTTTTTATCACAGCACAGAATAAAGTGCCTGATGTATATGAGCTGAATAGAATTGAATGATTCTATGTTTTAGCCAAAGGATATCAGTGGTTCAATGGTAGAATTCTCAACTTCCACGCAGGAGGCCTAGTTTGATTCCAGCCCAATGCAACTCATGTGTGGTCACCGCCCATCTGTCAGTGACGACTTGCGTGTTGCCCCAATGCTGAACAGTTTTCAACAAAGCTTCCAGACTAAGACGTACTAGGAAGAAAGGCCTGGTGATTTATCATCAGGAAAAAATCAGACAATGAAAAGACCACTGTTATAAGAACTCAAGAAAAAGTTTAAATGCAGAAGAAAATATTCTTTGATGGTTATGAGGGTGGGGAGGAAGGGAAAGGGGTATTCACTAACTAGATAGGAGACAAGAAATATCTTAGGTGAAGGAAAAGACAACACACAATACAAGGGAGGTCAGCACAACTGGGCTAATCCAAAAGCTAAGAAGTTTCCTGAATACAACCAAATGCTTTGAAGGCCAGAGTAGCAGGGATGGGGGTCTGGGGACCATGGTTTCAGGGGACATCTAAGTCAATTTGCATAACAAAATGTATTAAGAAAACATTCTGTATCCCACTTTGGTGAGTGGCATCTGGGGTCTTAAATGCCACCAAGCAGCCATCTAAAATGCATTAATTGATCTCAACCCACCTGGAGCAGGAAAATGAAGAACAACAAAGACACAAGGAAAATATAAGCCCAAGAGACAGAAAGGGCCACATAAACCAGAGACTGCATCAGCCTGAGACCAGAAGGGCTAGATGGTGCCTGGCTACCACCAATGACTGGCCTCACAGGGAACACAATGGAGAAACCCTGATGGAGCAGGAGAATGGTGGAATGCAGACCTCAAATTCTCTTAAAAAGGCCAGATTTAATGGTCTGACTGAGGCTGAGGGACCCCGGAAGTCATGGCCCCCAGGCCCTCTGTTAGTGCAAGACTGTAACCATTTCTGAAGCCAGCTCTTCAGACAGGGCCTGGACTGGACTCTAAGACAGAAAATGATACTGGTGAGGAGTGAGCTTCTTGGCTCAAGTAGACACATGAGACTATGCGGGCAGCTTCTGTCTGGAGGTGAGATGAGAAGGCAGAGGAGACAGGAACTTGTTGAATGGACACGGGGAATACAGGGTGGAGAGGAGGAGTGTGCTGTCACATTACGGGGAGAGCAACTAGGGTTACATAGCAAAGCATGTGCAAGTTTTTGTATGAGAGACTGACTTGAATTATAAACTTTCACTTAAAACCCAATAAATAAAAGAAAAAAAAAACTCTATTGATCACAAAGGTTTGATCCCTGAATTGTATTTCATTCTTTTGTGCATGAGTTCTCCATGAGTTGGGGTGACTCAATGGAGCTAAAAACAACAGCAACAACAACTTTTTAACCTGGAATTCAAGGCTCTCCCATATGTAAGCTCTCACATAGCCTCCAAAACTTTTCTGCTCCTGTCTTCTTCCATTCCTCAGTGCCTCAGAGAGGCAGAGTTCTTACCGTACCCTTCATTCCTGCAGTATCTCACTTCTACATTTGACTTCTACCGGCCTTAAAGGGGGCCATCCCATTGCAATGCCACTTGCTTTGTGGAAACTTCCCTGATTCAACTGATTTCTCATGCCACCAGTTGAGAGTGATACTCCCTCCTTTGAACATTCATAGTACTTTATCTACACTCAGTTAATGGACTATTATGTTCTACCTAGTATTACAGTTGTTTATGCTGACACTTTAGACCTGTTACTTGATTCTGTGCTTCCTGAGGCACAATAGGTGCTAAGTAAATAAATGCTTCTTTAAAGTACAGAAAAGTCGTTTAAAAATTAAAAAAGTGATCATAATGTTTTAAAATTATTCAATAGTAATTTTGTATCTCAGTACTATCTGCAACATTAGATAGTTAATAAGAAAAGGAAATGGTAGACTGTTATCTCTCTTTTTTGTTTTGAGTTTCATCATCAAACTTTTTCATTCTGTTTACACTTATACTGTTTTCTCTGTGTGATTAATGGCATAAAGTATAAATTATTAGAGAAGATATTCTAAGAACTGAAGTATTTGAAAATAAAATGTTCTTGTGTCCCTTTTGAATGCTGTTATGGGTTGAATCACATTCCCCAGAAAGATACATCGAAGTCCTAAACCCTGAACCTGTGAATTTGATCCTTTGGAAATTGGGTTTTTCTTTTGTTATGCTAATGAGATCATACAAAAGTAGGGTGAATCTTAAACCTAATCTCTTTTGATGTCTCATAAAAAGAAAAACAGACTCAGAGCAACACAAACACTTAGGGGAAATAGACCAGATGAGGATGCACCTACCAGCCAGGAATGCCAAGAAACACCTGGAGCTACTGACATGGAGGGTCCCTTCTCATAAAGCCAGTGCTCTGATTTGAACCTCTAGCCTCCAAACTTGGGAGACAATAAATTTGTTGTTTAAAGCCACACACATGTGGTATTTTTGTTACTGCAGCACTAGGAAACTAAATCAACTGTTGTATGTATTCTAAATGCATTCTCTAGAGCATCATCCAATTAAGGCTTAAAAGGAAAATAACCCTATTTTTAGTGCCTTTGTTACTGATCACACTGCATGCTGAGGGAATTCCAGATGACCAAAGTTTATAAGTTAAAATTTCTATTTATAATTGAAATATTCATTTTAGGGGAGCTATTTCACAAGATTTTATTAATTCAGTTATAATTGTGTGTGGTGGTAAGGAGGCACAGGGATGAAATAGAAAAAGTAATAGAAGCTTCTATTCAGCCTACTGATGACTACTTTCCTTGTTTTGACCTTCTTGTGTCAGAAATTTAAATTTTGTTTGCTTTCTTTACAGAGAACACTTAAACATTTAGCTTATCTAAGGTGCAATGACCTGAATAATAGAAGCAGAGAAAACTGCTAATTTAGAGATTTTAAATGGATAAACCCTGTAAATGGATTATGGAAATTTAAACATAACAAATCAGCTTTAATCATGTAGTTAATGAACTTCCACAATTTAACTGTGAACTTTTCAAATTTTGGGTTACATTTATATTCAAAGTCAAGTACATACAGGCCAAGCGTACATAAGAAACAATTCAAAGGTCTTCATAACTTTTTGAGACTTCTGATAATCCCTTGAATTTATAATGTTTTCTGCAAACAAGTCTAGTAACCAAGTTTGTCTTAACCTATTTCATTTAAATTTTTATTAGAACTTGACTTCCTACTACAGCATAAATTTATTTGATACAGAGATTTGTGCTTTTATATTAATTTCTTTTTCTATTCTTATGAGTTACACATAGGGTGTAGTCAATAAAGGTCCAGTGAATAAAACTGTGTAGTGTCTTAGACCAAGCTACTATTTTTCAACTTGATTACTACGGAGAACATATGGAACGTGAACCCTGCCCTAAAAATTCTCATCATCTCTCTCTTCATTACCTGTTAAAGCATTTCATCATAGCTTGAATCGTTTATGTTAGATGTTGGCTGAGGCCTGGAATAAAGAATGAAAATGTGACAAATGGCCACTTATTGGCCATTAACTATGATGATTAGAGCAGCCTGACTCTCAGAGTGAGGGTCAGCATTAAGAAATGAAGCCATCCTTTAGAATACCCTCTTGATAGGAATGAAGCAGTTCATTATCTGATCATTAGCATCCATGCCAAATAAAACACATCTTTCACATAACCCAACTCCTAATTGTTCATTTAGTCATTGGCTTAAATGGGAAGCAATGAAAAAAGCAAGTAACTAGGCAACTGTACAATCTTCAAATCTCTATCTAAGTGCAGGGTGATATTTAATGCTAGCGAAATAGCTCAGGGCAAATAATTTGAGCAATTGAGCCCAACTCTGAGATCATATGTGGCAACCAGCCACATATAGAAATTTCAGTTATTGGTTAAGCTAAACATTGTAGTAATTAATTTTTAGCATACTATCTTGCCTCACTATTAAAAACAATGAATAGCAAACTGCATCAAAAAAAGTATACAAGTATAAACTGAAGAATTGCCATGTATAAGGATGATGAATGGTGAAAGAGAAGAAACTAGTGAATAATATTGGAGACCAAGATGATAAACCTAGAAATAACATAAAAATGGACACAAACAGTGACAACAGAGACTAAATGTCTTCTTTCTAGCAGCAAGAAATGGTACAATTCTTTACTGGGAATCTGAGAGCTCTGAGTTCTCATCAAATTTTCAGAAATCCACTTCGTGACCTTGGAAATATCAGCTCTTCACATGAGTTTCAGTCTCCTGCTTAAAAAGAAGTGATTACCCCAAACCTTCTGTTAGCCCAAGACAGGAACCATTCCTAAAGCCAGCTCTTCAGACAGGGATTGGACTGGGCTATGGGATAGAACATGATAGTGGTGAAGAGTGAGCTTCTTGGACCAAGTAGACACTGAGACTATGTGGGCAGCTCCTGTCTGGATGAGAGGCAGAGGGGGTCAAAAAGCTGGCCAAATGGACATAAAAATAGAAAGCGGAGGGAAGGAGCGTGCTGTCTCATTAGGGGGAAAGCAACTAGAAGTATATAGCAAGGTATATATAAATTTTTGTATGAGACACTGATTTGATTTGTAAACTTTCACTTAAAGCACAATAAAATTTTTTTTTGAAAAAAGAAGTGATTATTGTTGCCTGCCCTACTTGATTGGGTTATTAGGAGGAATCAAGAAGCTGCGTTAGAAAAGTAGAACTATTTTTGGAAACCTACAGAATCGCTATGAGTCCGAATCAACTGGATGGCAACGGGTTTGGCTTTTTTGGTTAAAGCAGAACAGCCAGGAGGAATTATGGGTGATCTCATTCTTCCCCTTGGCTCAGGTCCTGGCACCAATGTCAGGAAAATAAGATATATCTGGTAAGAAATGTTATATGTAGAAGATTCTTGAGATGGTCTTTGGTTCCTTGGTTTTACTTCTTTGGGTTGTGTGCTTGAAGGGCTGGATTGTTTTGATGTCAAGAATGCCTTTAGTCTCAAGTACATATTTTCAGACTTCCTTTCCTCTCTCTTCTGTTGTGCTGGTCTCCATCCTCGTTGAGAGTTATCTTTGTATCTACAGAACTAGAAGGATCTGGGTAGGGTCTAGGAGAGGGGAGAAAAGGAAGCCAAAGGCTTAAAATTTTCTCAAGATTTTCAGATGATGATGAAAAGGGGTCTTAGTCTCCTAAGATATTTTCTAACTCAGTTTACAAAGGTAGAAATGAGGTCAGGAATTTAGAACTAAACCATACCCAGAAACAAATAATGCATACTTACATTCTTACTTAGCTTCAAAATCTAAAGGGTAAGGAAAGAGGAATATGAGTGGAATTCTGGTGGTCAAAATCCCATTTTGTCATAAGACATGTGACTCATCCTGGACACCAACAGTATGTTTAACAATTCTTGAGCAATGGAGAACTTTCATTAAGGTCACAAAGCCTAGTGCTGGAAAAAGATCACCTCAGTCAAGGTAAGAAGAAAGCAAAGGTAGAAGAAAACACAGAGGTGCTTGAATAGAAAGACATCCTGAAATTAGTTAGCAAGGAAGATACCTTAAGGTATAAAGGCAGCGCATGAATCAAAAAAATGGCAGAAAGGCATAAATAAGAATCCTGATTATAGAAGGGAGAGGAAAGACAACTGCCCCAAGTCTATGAAAAATGAGAGAACAGACTTTCCTCAGTGCCTTAAAGAGCACGGCCAGTTAGAGATAGTTCAGAGGAGCCCAAAATAAGGAGCCAGGCTCAGCTCCATGGATGTTGGACCTGTGCAGTCACACAAGGCCTTGAGCTTAGAAGTGTCCCACACTTGGTTTAACGCTCTGCTCTTGCCATTTTGAAAATTCTTGTAATTTCTGAACAAGAGACCTTGCATTTTCATTTAGCACTGGGCCCACAAATTATGAACTGGCCCTGCAAGAAGCCTTTGTTATAGAGGCATCCTTCTGCCCTATATGTAAAGCCTCTTTTAAGCTTCTTTCTGGCTAGGTTACAATAAACAACTCCCCACATGCTGACCATGGAGTGAATCAATTCTCCAAAGCTGGCAGACCCTTAATGGGGATGGGAAACAGGAATTGGCGACAAGGATGAGGGATAAAAGATAGAGAAATTATAGCAAGAAGGAAAATGTTTTTAAAGTATCTTGTTATTTTAAACAACAATTTCTTTTCATCTATAACCTATCAATGTTTATTTTTACAAATACCCCAGTATACAATTAATAGGTAGAATTTTTCAAATATTATGTTTTTTTCCAAATTAAAACTGTCCAGACCTAATACTTTACTAGAACTAGCAATAGTTATGCCACATTTAAGTTATCAAGCATTTAAACAGATGTTGTTTTATCAGTGGAATAATTAATTTGAAGGTTATGAAGAGGTATAAATTTGTTATGACTTATAAACCATTTCTCAGAGAAAAAACCTTATGGATTTAACAGGGTTTTTTTTTTTTTTTTCCCCGTCTATGGCAACTGTAAAAAACTAATTGTTATCACGGTGTTACCAATCACCAATCTGACACAAAGAGTCCATTTCTTTTCTCAAGTACGAATACACACGAAAGACAAACTTTATCTTCAGCAAGCTTTATTTTGCTTGAGTCAAGCAAAAGGAGTCAGTGCAGATCTAAGCGTCTCTAAAAGACTGACTCAAAAAGGGAAGCAAGTCTAGGGCTTATATGGGTTCAGTGGAGACAAGACAGTAATGAATATTTAGTGGGCTTCTTTCAAAGGGCGGGTACTTCTCAGAATGGCAGTGCATATTAATTAGGTTGCGGTGCATCTGGAATCCAAGATGGAACCTGCTGATATTCAAGATGGAGACCTCTCAGCAGCCCTTGGCATCACTTACTATGGGATATAGCGCAAGCACACTGATCTTTGGCACTACATCACCATCTTCAGAGGGCTAAGGAAGGTTAAACAGTGGTCGCACTTCGTTCTTCTGCACATGCAGGAACCTGTAAAGGGGGAAGGGACTAGAAAAACACTAAGAAAGAGATAGTAATTCACAAGTTGTTTCAGCCTTATCTCATGTTGACAGGGTGTGGTTCCTGTTTACCCAACTTCTAGATGGTAATCTTTTAACAGCTCTTTTGTTCTGCCAGCACATTTAACCCTATGGGTCTCAATCCTCCCTGAAAGAATGGGAGAAAAAAAAAAAAATATCTCCATATAAGATGGCAACCAGAACAAATCAAATGATCTAGAGAAAAGCCTGTATCTCCTGTCTTGAGATTTAGCATAAATTATATTTTCTTATAAATGGTATCAGTAAAGAATATTTTTTACTAACTACATTTGTCCATTGATCGGCAATTTTGCCTCTGATGGTATGAAAAGCAAGTTATTTCCTACCATAGTAAGACTTTGGGGGAGTAAAAAGGCTAACTTCTTTTAAAGTGACCAACCTTAGTTTTTATTTCTAACCAGACTCATTCATTTCAGGAACTTGTCTAATTACACAGTCTTAATAACTTAACAAAATTAACATGGTCATAAAAACCAATCCAGTGGGCCAGCCAAAATTCCACGTGTGGTACTAGAATTTGAATGACCTTTGTTGGGCTCTTCTGCAAACCTCAAGAAGCAGGTCTGATGTAGAGTTGAGTGGTGTCACAGTCATGCTTCTAGTAGAGCATGACCTTCAATCAAGGATGCAGCAAAAGCTGCAATGAAACATACATGAGAACAGACCTACTGACTTGCAGTAATTTTCTTGGACATTATCTAACCTTTTGTGTAGATGCAAAAGATCAAAAACCGAATGAAATTTTAATAAGGGCTGCTTTTAACAGAGGAGTAGAAAACAGTGTCATTTTCTGATTGATTTATATTCTTCAAATTTAGTGTAAAGATTTAAAAACCAGCCACATTTTACCAGGCCATAGAAATTTAAAAAAAGGAAAATCCAACTTAGATCTTTCTTAGACTTTCCTGAAAATAAAAAAATATATATTTACCTTGAAAAGGTTGTCTTAGGCTGGGTTCTTTAGAGAAACAAAACCAGCAATGCATGTAAATATATATAGAGAGATTTATATTAAGGAAACAGCTCACACAATTGTAGTGGTTGGAACGTCCCAAGTCCTTGGATCAGGTTAGAGTCCTTTCCCAATTCACAGTGCCACAGAAGCTGGAGAACCCAAGATGAACAGGTTGGAGAGCAGGGATCCCGCTCACAGGTTGCGACGGTCGAGGAATCCCCAAGGTCAGCAGGCAAGACCACAGGGTTTCTCCTGAGTCACTTAGCTGCAGGGGCTGGTGAACCCAAGATAGGCAGGTCAGGGAGCAGGACTCTTGCTTATAGGCCATGAAGATGGTCGAATCCCAAGATGGACAGGTAAGCTGCTATTGCAAGTCCCAAGAACGAGAGGTCAGATGAGACAGCTGCTGGATCCAGAACAAGCCAACGACCTTTGCAAGGTGAGCAGCAGAAGGCAGCGGAAGGCAGAGAGATGAAGACTGAGGGGGAAATGAGATGCCACAGACCCCACCCCATCATGGGAATGATCACATACCAAATATCAACAGGAAAGTGATCACAACTTTATATAACTTCCAAAGCACTGAGAATCATGGCCCAGCCAAGTTGACACACAATTTTAACCATCACAATCCATCCCTTGTCAACTTGGCATCTATACACATCTCCCCAAACCATACATAATCTCCCCAAACCATACATAATCTCTCAATAAACACATTACAAAGTTATACTTGCACCTAACATGATACAACTAACACACATAAACTAAAAATTCACTAGCCCCATTTACATCTTATATTTTATAAGTGAAGAAAACAAAAATATCTGATGCACCCATACAAAGCAGAAATACTCAGAACAATTACACTCCTTGTTTCTGCAACTGGTCACATGATCGTAACTGGTATTTAGAACTACCTTCCTCCACCACCCATTCCGTATTCCTTTTGCCCTCAGCAAGTACCTCAGCTGGTCATGGTTCTTTGCCTGGTGGGGTAACCCAAACCTTCATTCCTGAAGAGTCTGGGCCATTAGTAGTCATGTTGGAATTGGGTTGGTGTAGCTTTCCATTGACTTTAATCACAGGCCATGGTAGTACAAGGAGACACCCTAAGACATCTCCTGCATTCCAGACATACTCTTCTTTACCTCCATTATGTACTATCAGTCTGATTTCTTCTGGGTAGTCTGGATCAATCACACCAGCTAGTATGGTAATGCCCTTCTTTGCCTGTTGATCCAGAAGCATAAAGAACCCAAAGTGGCCAGGTGGCATTCTTGGCTTCCAGTTCAACGGAATCAGTGATGTGACTCCAGGTGGGAACATTCCTGTCTTTAGAACTAAGACCTCCAGGCCTGCAGAGCATAAAGTCATGGGGATAACTGGGGATAGGAAGCAAAAATCTTGCGAGTGGGTCACTAGAGGTAATAGTGCGTGGTGCCACTCCCATTTCCACCCCTTGATTCCTGGACCCGTGAATCCTTGCTACGGGAGAAAGAGCACCATATATTGGACACTGGTTTAGAGCATATACGTCCTCCTGGACAACACTGCCCCAACCCTGCAAGGTATTGCCATCTAGCTGGTGCAGTAATTGTGTCTCTAGGAGACCATTCCATCGTTCTATCAAGCCAGTTGCTGCAGAATGATGGGAAACATGGTAAGACCAGTGAATTCCATGAGCATGGGCCCACTGCCATACTTGGTTTTCTGTGAAGTGAGTCCCTTGATCAGAGGCAATGCTGTGTGGAATACCATGACTGTGGAGAAGGCATTCTGTAAGTCCACGGATCATAGTTTTGGCAGACGCATGGTGTGCAGGGAAGGCAAATCCATATTCAGAGAGAGTTGGGTGCTGCTCCAACAGATACCTAAAATGTGGAAGCGGTTTCGAAACTGTGAATGGATGGAGTTGCGGCAGCAGCAGAGGACCAGCGCAGCAGAGAACCTGCAGCGGCAGAGAAGCAGCAACAGCAGAGAACCAACAGCAGGAGACCAGCATAAAACGGCGCTGGAGCCAACCCGCGGAGCAAGAGAGCTGAGTGCCTGTGTGCAGGAGGCTTCCTGGCGGAATGGGGCACCTCTAGGCACTTACCAGTGGAGCTTTAGAGCTTTGGAACACTTGCCTCAGCAGGGCAGATGCAAGCACAAGACCCTAGGAGCAGAGAGGCCAAGAAACCAGGAAGCAGAAGCTGAAGAGGCAACACAAGAAGCACAGCTGCCTCAGTCTCAAAAGGTATGGCCATGACCTCAGGGGTCTCAAAGGGTGAAGCCATGGCCTCTGGTGTTTCTAAGGATGGAGCTGCCACTCAAATGGTTGAGGAGAATAAAAATTGAGGAGAATGCTGTGCCTAAAGCCGAGGGAGCAGAGTTGTCCCAGTGGGCCTAGAAGGCGGAGTTGAAGCCCAGGGCCAAGGGGCCTCCACTTAAAATCTGGAAAGTGTGGCCAATACCTGGAGTCTAGAGGGCAAGGCCATTGTATAAATTGTCTCAGAGAACAGGATTATTTTCAAAGCTTTGAGAGCTAATGTAATGTGTTCTGCTGACTTGCTTGGTGCCTTTCCTTCCAGGTTTCCCATTTGTAATGGAAATGTCTAGCTTGTGCCTGTTATGCCTTTGTACCCTTGGAAGCGGATAACTTGTATTCTAGATTTTATACATGAAGAGGAATTTTTGGATTTTGGATTTGGAGTTAAGACTTTTGCTGTGATAGGATGGGGTGAATATGTTTTGCATGTTGCAAGGACATGATGTTGGGGGGGCTAAAAGGTGGAATGTCCCCCCAAAAATGTGAGTATCAACTGAGCTGGGCCATGATTCCCAGTATTGTGCGATTTTCCTATATGTTTTAAATCCTGTCTCTGTTATGTTAATAAGGGAGGATGAGTGGCAATTGTGTTAGTGAGGCAGGACTCAACCTACAAGACTGGATTGTGGCTTGAGGCAATCTCTCGAGATATAAAGGAAAGGGAAGCAAGCAGAAAGTTGGGGATCTCATACCACCAAGAAAGCAGCACCAGGAGCAGAGCATGTCCTTTGGGCCCAGGGCCCCTGCACCTAAGAAGCTCCTCAACCACGGGAAGATTGAGGACAAGGACCTCCCTCCAGAGTCAACAAAGAAAGAAAGGCTTCCCCTGGAGCTGATGCCTTGAATTTAGACTTTTAGCCTACTTTATTGGGAGGAAATAAATTTCTCTTTGTTAAATCCATCCACCTGTGGCATTTCATAACGTGTTAACATCCATCAGAACAATACCTCAGTTTGAAGAAATGACTGAACAGGTGCCACTTTTGGAGAACGTGCCTCAGAAAATAAAATTTTCTTCCAGTTTCTCTAACATCTGTAATTCTGCCATAATCTTTAAGAATTAATGGTATAGTGAGAACAATGTATGTGTATCAGATAATATTCTAAAACAACATTTAAGCAAAGGCTTGACAATGTGATAGAAACTGATCCCAAATGATGAGTTAATCCAGGAGGTATTTCATCAGGGAGAACAATCTTGATCTAGGCCTTGAATCAAATAGGATTTGTAGCATAAACAAGAATGTTGACAAAGAAAAATCAGAGTTTGCAGCCAGGTGACTTGGAATGGTATGAAAGGAAGACTTACAGGTAAAATTTACCAGTGGAGACACTTGACTTCATAGCGTTTGAATTTGAGTTTAACTAGTCCATACAGATGAGAAATCTAAGGAACTGAGAGCAAAGTCCATGTAAAATATAGGTGAATTTGACTCCACATTAGTTTGTTCTAGGAGAATACAGTCAACCTTTCTCCTACTTATTTGTAGAGCAACTAACAGAATCCCAGCAATTACTGTTGACAAAAGGTCCTAATAAGACTTAGTGTGAGATGGCAACATCTTAATGTCTCAAAGTCCCCTGGTAGTGTTGATATGTGAGGTCTTGTCCCTTTCTCAAATTATAACCCTGATCAACTAATTATTCATAAGCCACAGAAGACATGTCAGCATGGAAAGAATTTTATGAACACAAGCAGTGCTTGAGTGAGGAAGAACCGAAGTGTTCCATGCATCTTGGTTGCTTAGGGTTTAAACAAAAAGGAATCATTATTCCATTTAGAGACAGTGAGAAAGTCATGCAATGAAATGTGAAAGAATAGAGGGGAGCAACTGGATATTGTGTTACATAGTCAGATCAACTTCATCTTCCTTTATTTGCATTTTTCACATATCCACTTTCTAACTCCAGGAATACAATAAGCATTTTTTTTTTACAAGGAAAAGGGTATGAATATCCTAATTCAAATAGGTTTTCTTAACAACCCTATTAATTAGGTAGATTTTCCACAAAGTAAGTGTGATATTCATATATTTATTGGTCCTCTATATTCTAGGCAAAGGATGATCATAGTAAACAAAACATACATACTCTACTCTCAAGGATACATAATTTATATATAAAGATAATTCAGCCTGTATCTTTGATGATGTTTTATCTTTGTGAGCATAATTCATCTTTTGAAATAAAACAGATTTCTTCTCACATAATCTGACTTGGAAATAAAATGAATATTTACTTTTCTGAAATGTTCAAGTTAAAAATGTTTAAAAAAATGGAATGTTAAAAAATAATTTTAACTGAAATAAGTAAATAAGTTTGTATGTCATTAGATATAAACATCCAGAAGGATGAACTTGGGAAGTTACAAAGATAACTCCATAGGGAAAGGCTGAGCTGGGGACTGAAGAGACATTTCAAACAATTCCAGCATGAGTAGGTCACATGTGTCAAGGAGTTTATGTTCAGCATTCTTGTTGCCATGACAGATTTTTGAAGATTTATTCAGATGTCTACGGTAGATCAATGCCAACCAAATGTTGCATCAAATATGCCTTCCATGTCATACATGCATGAATTAAACTCTGAGGGTTATTATCAAGATCAAATAGCCAGCAAAAAAAATAAAAATGCATTAGAGAAAATTTAATTAGCTCAGATCTTCTCTCTTAAGGTTCTTTCTCTTAAAATGGATCTTAAATTAATGGTACTACTTTTGTATTTTAAGACCTATAACTTTTCTCTGCCATGTTGTTATAAGACTGTTTTTTTTTTGGTAAAGAATTTTGCATGCACTTTGTAAAAATCTTGTATTTAAAAAATATCTTTGGGCATACAGATTTCTTCATTGTGGGCTCAAAAATCTTAATCTTCTATTTGGTATGTGCCAAGCACAAATAACAACTGAGCTGTGAAATATGATTATAAAAGCAATAATGTTGATTGTAGACATTTTGAAAAATACAGCTCAATAAGCTGTAGCAAAGGTAAAAAGATCATGCATTACTGACATAACCATTGGGAGCCCACCCATCCTGAGAAAGGTGGATATTTATGAGCCCAGGAGCCAGTCCCAATTTTTATCTATTAAAATGACCGTAGTCTATAACAATTATATATTATATATAATATTCCATTATACAGCGATAGCATAATTTATGTAATCAATCTCAGTTTGCTGAATATTCATTTTGTAATTATTTAAGTATTATGACTAATGTTATGATAAATATCCATATACATTAATACCAATGCATATCTATGATTCTTTCTTAGCATGTGGAATTAATAGTTTAATAAATTGAATGTTTTAAAGATTGTGATACGTCCCTCTCAAAAGTCCTATCAATATATATCCCCATAAGTAATATATACAAAATTGCCAACTTCACTACTTGCACAGTAGATGCCGTATTTTTAAGTATTTTTGATAAGACAGACAAAGTGGTACTGATTGTCATTGAATCTGTTTTTACTTCAGGAATATTAAAGAGAAACTGTTTTCTCAGCTAGTCATTTACCAATTGCATACTGTTGGCCGCAAGGAATGGACTGATGAGAAAATATGATTACTAATAATAATAAAAAAAAAAACTTTATGAAAGGCAAGTTTCTGTGACTACAAAGTGGAATGTGGGAACTTCTGGGCATGATGGATAATATCCTGTATCTTGATCACGGTGGCGATTACAGAAAATTTGTCACAACTCATCAAACTGTAGACTTTAAAAGGGTGAATTTGACCATACACAAATTGTAATTTCAAAAAAAAAAAGACCAGTAGATTCATATTACACATATTGGTAACCAAAAATGAGAAAATAGTGGGGCAAATATTTAAATGTATAAGTCAGGAAATGATTTCAAAAATAAAAGATTTGAATATACAGATTAAAACTGTATATTGTACCCCAAGAAAATTGACACAGAATAATCAATACAGATACCTATCTTACTGGAGTTAGCTTTAAGATAATAAAATATAAATATATCAGGGGAAAAGATTAAATCATCTATATAGCAGGAAAAATAGGCTAGTAAGCAAAAAGAAAATGAATAAGGAAAATCGAAGAAATGATGCCTTTGAATTATGGTGTTGGTAAAGAATATTGAATACACGAAAAGACTGCCAGAAGAACGAACAAATCTGTCTTGGAAGAAGTACAGACAGAATGCTCCTTAGAAGCAAGGATGGAGAGACTTTTTCTCACTTACTTTGAACACTTTCTTTGGAGGG
The DNA here is from genome assembly GCF_030014295.1 of Loxodonta africana. Taxonomy (NCBI): domain Eukaryota; kingdom Metazoa; phylum Chordata; class Mammalia; order Proboscidea; family Elephantidae; genus Loxodonta; species Loxodonta africana. The sequence continues at coordinate 98,081,743 of NC_087343.1, read as the reverse complement.
ACCAGTCCCTGGAGAAGGACATTATGCTTGGAAGGCAGAGCGTCACCAAAGAAGAGGAAGACCCTCAATGAGATGGAATGACACAGTTGCTGCAACAATGGGCTCAAGCATAACAACGATTGTGAAGTTGGAGCAGGACCAGGCAATGTTTCGTTCTGCCGTATATTGGGTCGCTATTAGTCGGAACCTGATCCATGGCACCTAGCAACTATGAGTTGGAATCAACCCAAAGGCAATGGATTCGGTTTTGGTTTTTAACAACAACAAACAAAAAGAGAGAAGAAGAAGGAAAAAAAAAAACTATTGAATTTATAGTAGCTATTCTTTTTTTTATTATTTTATTCATATTATTCTTTTTTTTTATTATTTTATTCATATTAGCTAATTGGTGCCACGGTTAAGCACTCCACTGCTAATCAAAAAGTTAGGGGTTAGAACCCACCAGCAGCTCCGTGGGAGAAAGATGTGACAGTCTGCTTTCCTAAAGATTTACAGCCTTGGAAACTGTATGGAGCAATTCTACTCTGTCTTATAGGATTGCAAGGAGCTGGAATCGATTTGTCGGCAGTGGGTTTGTTTGTTTGTTTGTTTGTTTGTTTTATTAGTATAATTTAATTTGTATTAGTATAAAGGGCTTGGCTGCTAACTGCAAGGTTGGAAGTTCAAGCCCATCCAGAACCACCCAGAAAGAAAGGCCTGGAGATCTTCTTCCAAAAAATCAGCCATAGAAAACTCTATGGGGCATAGTTCCACTCTCACACACGGGTTGCAAAGAGTTGGAGTCCACTCTATGACAACTGTGGTTGGTTTAACATGTAATGGCTATTTCACTCAATAAATATTTGTTCCATATGTCATTGTTTGCAGGACACTAAAGTAGGCCTAGGTTATCCTTGGGTTGTGCAAATGGCTAAGCACTCAACTACTAACCAAAAGATTGGTGGTTCAAGCCCATCCAGAGGTACCTTGGAAGACAGGCCTGGCAACATGCTTCTAAAAGGTCAGACTTGAAAACCTTATACAGCATTTCTACTCTACACATTTGGGTCACCACGAGTTGGAATTGACCTAATGACAACTAACAACAATAACAACAACAAAGTAAGCCTAATGTTTTCCTATGTAAAACAGGACACTTTTATGCCTTATACTTAAGGGGAACAAAGAATAGTTCTTTTGACAATTCTTGGTGAATAAAAATAAATACAGAAATATGAATTTTTATGGATGTCATAGAAATTTTGGATGCAATAAATAAATCTTGCATTATTTTCAGGACATGTAAACTTGTTAGCAGGGTAGCTGATATTAGAAATGGCAGCTTTGGCAAGAGGATACTTCTAAGGTATTTAAGACTTGAGTCCAGGAATTAAACCAGAAACATATCACAAAATGAAGTGACCCTTAAGACATACTTTTCTTGGGGAACTCTTTTTGGCACAAAAAGAATTCATGCAGATAGGGTTATGATAAACTAGAATGTGAAAACAGAAGTTGGCAAGTGTGGGGTACTACAGTTAGTCAGTTTGGCCAGCCCTCTGAAATAGACCAAAAAAAAAAAAAAAATGGAGTTAGATGAGACAGCACCGGAAGGCATCGCGTCAACTCCTGGACTTCTCACTGAGGCTTCTACCTACTGGATCCAAGGAGCTTCCCTCTAGAGGTATGTATCTTCATCCATATGAAAGACTAGCTCTGATTCCTAAATAGGAAATCCTTTTAACCTTCTTGGGCCTCATGTATAAGTATTCTTCCTTAAGAAACATGGGACTTTCTAATGCTTTTTGGAAGAAGATTTCAAACTCCAATAGATTTTTGCCAAAAGGCTAATCTGATTAAGTGGTTACAATTACTGAAGCTGATGCTAACTTTTCAGGTGCTTAATTTCACTCCAAAGACATACATCTCATTATCTTAGTATGAAGCTGTCACTGCCTTTCAACTTGCTCCTTGGTTTCTTCAAGCAGCTTGAATTATCTCCTTCTATATGTTTTAAAAAAAGTGTATGTATATTGTGAAGCATTATTGTCTTGATACAAAATTTGACAACTCACATTTTCTCCATGTCTTCCTTTGATAGGTTGGGTTGGCACGTTGCTGTTCTGCTTGCCTTTATTCAGGGCATTTTCAATTTCTCTTCTGCATAGGTAAGTGATATGGTGTTCCAGGTGACTGGATAGTTTGCCATCCTTAAACACATAATTTCCTACTTGGCTTCCCCGTGCCAAGTAGACTTGAACACATTCAATACATTGAAGTGCAGAGAAGAGAATTTCCTCCATTTGCATCTTAAATATTTCATTATTACATCTTCCATAAATCTGGATAATTGTCTCTGTCCATCTAACAGAAGGTTTTGCACTCTGTAAGCTCATATAATAAAACTACAGTTAGCTAAAGAGATCAAATATGAAGCATTGTAACTGAACTAGGTATTAACCTTTAAGTATAACAATCCTTTGAATTGCACCCCATATTGTTTGTGAAAATCAACTTTACAGATTCAAAACTATAGAAAAGTGTGATATTTCTTTGATGCAAAATTTCATGCTGTTCTTGGGTCATCATTATGAATATCAATTGTTTTTACAATGTTGTTGTTGTGGTTTGGTGGCATCAAGTCAGCTCCAACTCATAGCGACCTGATGTACAACAGAACAAAATACCACCCAGTCCTTCACCATCCTCACAATCCTTGCTATGTTTGAGTCTGTTGTTGCAGTCACTGTGTCAATCCATCTTATTGAGGGTCTTCCTCTTTTTCACTGAACCTTTACCTTAACAAGCATGATGTCCTTCTCCAGGGACTGGTCCCTCCTAATAACATGTCCAAAGTAAGTGAGAAAAAGTCTTGCCATCCTTGCTTCTAAGGGGCATCTGGCTGTGCTTCTTCCAAGACAGATTTGTTCATTCTTCTAGCAGTCTGTGGTTTATTCAATATTCTTCACCAATACCACAATTCAAAGACATCAGTTCTTCTCTGGTCTCCCTTATTCATTGCCCATCACTCACGTGCATATAAGGCAATTGAAAATACCATGGCTTGTGTCAGATGCCCCTTAGTCCTCAAAGAGACATCTTTGCTTTTTAACACTTTAAAGAGGTTTTCTTGCAGCAGATTTGCCCAATGCAATGCATCATTTGATTTCTTGACTGCTACTTTCATTGGCATAGATTATAGATCCAAGTAAAAGGGAATCCTTGACAGCTTCGATCTTTTCTCCATTTATGATGTTGCTTATTGGTCCAATCATAAGGATTTTTTGTTTTCTTTATGTTGAAGTAGTTTTTTTACAATGCATACTTAGTCAGTAAGTGCTTCAAGTCCTCTTTACCTTCAGCAAGCAAGGTTGTGTCATCTGCATATTGCAGGTTATTAATGAGTCTCCTTCCAATCCTGATGTGTGTTCTTCTTCATATAGCCCAGCTTCTTGGATTATTTGCTCAGCATACAGATTGAATAAGTATGATTAAGGGATATAACCCTGATGTACACATTTCCTGACTTTAAACTATGCAGTATCCCTTGTTCTGTTCAAACTACTGCCTCCTGGTCTATGTAGAGATTCCTCATGAGCACAATTAAGTGTTCTGGAATTCCCATTTTTCACATTATCTGTAATTTGTTATGATCCGCACAACCGAATGTCTTTGCATAATCAATAAAACACAGGTAAACATCTTTCTGGTATTCTCTGCTTTCAGCCAAGATGCATCTGACATCAGCAATGACATCCCTCATTCCGCATCCTCTTCTGAATCCAACTTGAATTTCTGGCAGTTCCCTGTCAATGTACTGCTGCAACCAGTTCGAAATTACCTTCAGCAAAATTTTACTTCCATGTGATACTAATGAATCTGTTCAGTAATTTTTTCATTCTGTTGGATCACCTTTCTTTGGAATGGGCACAAATATGGATTTCTTCCAGTCTGTTGGTCAGGTAGCTGTCCTCCAAATTTCTTGGCATAGATGAGTGTTTCCAGGGTTGTATCCATTTGTTAAAACATCTCAAATAGTATTGTCAATTCCTGGAGCCTTCTTTTTCACCGATTGTTTTTAAAAATTAAATGTAGCCAGTAGTAAAGACATAAATACATGTGTACAAACTTTAGCACATTTATTGAACCAGAAATTAAATCTGGAATAACTTGTATTAGAATATGCCTGCTAGCAGGAAGGGAATAGACTCAGGGTGGCCTGGTACAGTGGCCACAAGGTCATGTGAACCAAGACCACTTTTTGTTGTTGCTGTTGTTAGAGGAGGAGGAGAAGAGAGCAGCCCATAGTGGACCACCGCTAGCCTGTACAGACTTCTGACACCATCAGGAGTCCTGCCTGCATGGGTAACAGAGGACCCAAGAAGATTTTAATAATCTTGCTTTTATTGGAAACTCTTATATCCAAACATGATTTGCAAATACGGTGAGATTTTTAGCATAGGAGCTTCAAAAAATGATATATTTCTTCTTTAAAAAAATTTTTAGCAAAGTATGTTCATAATTTTTACTGAAAATGAATTTTTACTGCTAAACTTACATGAAAGTTTACTGCTAAACTGTAATTCACTTTTCAGTTGTTAAGATCCACGTGATGTTGGAACAGATCATTTCTCCTCTGTCAATGCATAGATTTCAAGGGAAAACTTTGAGTGAGATCAAAGGGAATGGTAAGAGCCAAATACTAGTTAGAGGAAGTGGGGCAAAGAATTTATAATCCATATTTTGTTGACAGGAAGTAAAGCTCTCCATAATTGAAATAGCACTCATATAAACATTCATAAAGTCTAAATTAGCTGGAGATCCATAACAGGGAGAAAAATTATACATTAGAGGCCCAACAGGAAGGGGCCATGAGAAGAAACAAAAAGCGAAGCTAGACCTTTAACACCTTCTTTATTTTCATCTTGGTCTTCATCTTTTCTTCAAAAGAACTTGATCATATGGTAGGTGTTATGGATTGAATTGTGTCCCCCAAAAATGTGTGTTACAAATTCTGACCTCTATGCCCATGCTTGGAGCCCTGGTGGTGCAGTGGTTAAGAGCTCAGCTGCTAACTAAAACGTGGGCAGCTCAAATTCTCCAGCAGCTTCTTGGAAACCCTATAGGGCAGTTCTACTCTGTCCTACAGAGTCGCTAGGAATCAGAATCAACACCAATGGATTCTTTTGTGCCTGTGGTTATAATCCTACTTAGGAATGAGTTCTCTGTTGTGTTAATGAGGCAGGATTAGTGTAGCCTGTGTCTGAGTCAATCACTTACAAAAGATTAAGGGAGCAGATTAGGCAAGCAGAGAGGGGGGAAGAGAGATACCAAGCCACACGAAGGTCACCCAGAAGCAAAAGTGGAAAGAAACAAGGACCTTCCTCCAGAACTGACAGAGAGAAAGCCTTCCCCTAGAGCTGGCACCCTGAATTCAGAGGTGTAACTAGGGTACAGCAGATACTGTATTGCATCTGCTCTGAGCAGTTTCTATTAACCCGATATGGCAGTGGTGTACCTATGGAAAATGGCACTATGGCAAGCACTGACGTTGTGCCCTTGCCCAAACATCTGACCACCCCTCTTTTAAAAAGATAACTTTACCATAATAACAACTTAAGAAATACAAGTCAAGCTCATTGATCTTTTAAGTAACACATTACTGTGCTTGTGGAAGGACTTGAGACCTACCGGGTTTATAGAAACTGTTCAGTGGTGCCACACGTGCAGGGCCAGTGCAATAACCCAGTTATAGCACTGCCTTGAAATCAGACTTCTAGCCTCCTAAACTGTGAGAAAATAAATTTCTGTTCCCTAAAGCCACCCATTTGTGGTATTTCTGTTGTAGCAGCAGTAAATAAGACAGTAGGTTAGAGTGGAAAGGACCTTCAGACATTTTAGTTACTGCTGATTAAACCTCCAGCAAAAATGAAAGAGAAGAATCATCGGTATTATTTATACCAAATTGTTTTGTTGTTGGATGCCATGGAGTTGGTTCTAATGCATAGTGACCATATGTACAACAGAATGAAACTCTGTCTGGTTCTGCCTCATCCTCACTATCATTGCTGTGCTTGAGCCCATTGTTGCAGCCACTGTGTCAATTCATCTCATTGAGGGTCTTCCTCTTTTTGCTGACCCTCTACTTTACAAGCATTATGCCCTTCTCCAGGGCCTGACCTCTCCTGATAACATGATCAAAGTGTGTACGATGAAGTCTTGCCATCCTTGCTTCTGAGGAGCATTCTGGTTGTACTTCTTCCAAGACAGATATATTTGTTCTGGAAATCCATATATATTTAATATTCTTCACCAACACCATAATTCAAAGACATCAGTTCTTATTTGGTCTTTCTTATTCCTTGTCCAGCTTTCACATGCATATAAAAAAAAAGTGAGGTGATTGAAAATATCATGGTTTGGGTCAAGCACACCTTAGTCCTCATATAAATCAGGAACATATTAATCATTTCTACTCATATAAAATTTACAGAAAGACATTTCAGACTTTCTTATCCTAGCCTGTTCTTCATTTGTTCAAAAATCCTTGCACCCTAAATCACTGCCACATACAAATACAGAAACTCACAATGAAGAAAGCTCTAAAACTGAAACTCAGCACCTTGGTTTATTGAGAAGGCGTTAACAGAGCTTTGCGCCATTTTCTCCCTCAACGTTTGGATGCTATGTCCCTTCTTGGCCTTATTTTATCTCACTGACCAAATGATGCTTTTGCTCCAAAATAAAAATAAAAAATAGTCTTTTTTTACTTACTCAGCATAGTTCAAATGGAATTATCTCTTCGCTGAAATGAGCTTCCCTGCCCTCCCAACAATGGAGCCCTTGCAGTGCAGTGGTTAAGCACTCGGCTGCTACCCAGAAGGTTGGCAATTCAAACCCACCATCCACTCCATGGGGAGAAGATGTGGCAGCCTGCTCTCATAAAGATTACAGCTTTGAAGCCCTATGGGGCAATTCTACTCTGTCCTACAGGGCCCGTATGAGTCAGAATCCACTAGACGACAATGAGTTTGGTTTTCGGTTTTACCCTCCCAACAATTGTTCATGGAAATCATCAAGTACTGTGAACTTAAATTCTGAAATATTTCTCAGTGTATCCTTTCTCACTACCACTGCTCTAGACCATCACTTCTCCACAGGTACAGATTATCCAATAAGCAAGGTATGCATGGGCTTACTTGTGCTTACTTACTAATCGGTAGTGCACAATTTCACCTGTTTTGTGTGTGTGTGTGTGCGCGCGTCCGGGTGTGGTGAAACCCATGGGAAATTGTGCACTACCAATTAGTAAGTAAATGCAAGTAAGCCCATGTGTACCTCGCTTAATGTAAGCCTGTGGGTAACTTGATTACTGTTAATCTGCCCCTGCCTGCCTCCTGAACCACTGCAATATCACCCAAGTGCCCTCTCTCCCACAAAACTTGCTAGCCCCAAGTCTTCGATTAAGACATCAGAGTGATCTTTGTAAAATATGTAACTAATCATATTACTCCAATGATAATGATCTTTCAATTACTCGCACAGGTAAACCCAAGTTGCCTTCTTTAGCCTGTAAACAAGGCTCCCAGGATCTGGACCCAGCCTGTCTCTAGCTTTAATTCTAACATAACAACTCTGGCCTCCCAGTTTGCCTGTCAGCCACATCAAACTCCTTTTTACTCCCAACGATCTCTGTAGTTTCATATTCCCTGATGTTTCCAGGGCCCCCTTAGTTCATCTCCCAACCCTACTGCTGCTCTATCTTCTCCAGAAATACATTATGCACCATTCTCGGCTGTAATGATGTCCCTCATCCCAGCCCTTCACACTCAAATGCAAGCCACAGCCCCATCAATTCCTGTAAAAAAGTGCTTATCAATATAATTGTAATTATCTATCAGTGGTTCTGTATGCTCTTTAAGAGTGGAAACTGAGTCGCTTCTAATCAGTTCCCCCAGCACCTACTACACAAGCTAAACCCATTGCCATCGAGTCAGTTCTGATTCAGTGACTCTATAGGACAGAGTAGAATTGTCCCATAGGGTTTCCAAGGCTATAAATCTTTACATAAGCAGACTGTCACATCTTTCTCCTATGGAGAAGCTGGCTGACTTTTCACTTAGCAGCTGAGCGCTTAAGCACTGTGCCTTCAGGGCTACCTACATGCAACCTAGTCATTAATAAAACTTTCTTTAATTGGACTAACTGAACTTTTGCCAGGGTTGTTGGTCAAAGTCTACAACTCAGTGGATTTTCAGAGGCAGATCCATTGTTATTTCAATCTTACCCTGCAGAGATCTAAAATGGGATATTAATCTATAGCATTCAGAAAATGGCCAAAAACTTCCAGGATAGTTTGGTCCTTCTTGGATGATCTATGAATGTAATCTTCTGTGCATCCAGAATAGAGAACTAAAAGAAAACACTCAGCTGGCGTTTCAGGTCCTTAATGCTGAAGATCTTCCACTGCACTGTGATAATCGTGAAATTTAGTATGGCATTCTTCACTTAGTATAGGAGAACATGACCTAAAAAAATGCTTTTAACATACTTTTTTACTACCCTAAATATGCCATTTTTTCACCAACCACTCAATTCTCTCACTAGCTTTCTACCCTGCCATATCACGTATCTTTTATTGCCCTCTGTGGCAGGTGTGAGGTGTGATAGCAGCCTTTTATTCTTTCTTCTCCTTCTGTCATATTCCTGGAAGTGCCAACCCTTTTGCCTCCCTCTTACTGATAAGTCACTCTATAGACCTGTCACATCTCATGCAAGCCTTTGCTTTGTTGAAAGAACTTGGGACTCCATCCATGGTGCTCCAGCAGCAGAAATGTCAGCTACAAAAAGAAGCAGGAAAAGAATCTGCGCTCTGGGAGCCTTTTCACAGAGACAGGTACCTGTAGTGATCATCAGCCAGGGGCCACACCAGCCAAGAGAATCCTATGCTCTGTCTGAGCTTAAATATCCTATGTGACTTTCAGCCCTAACGAAGCATTTTTAGATTAGAGGAGGCCAGCTGGAAACAAGAAACCATACTAGCATGAAAGCTCCTATGGACTTCTGGTCTAATTTACCTCATCAAAATAATGTGGATAAAATCTAATTATGGTACTTGGTAATGCTTGATTTGGAAAAAACAAAGGCATTTTTTTTTTTTTTTCTAATAACTTTTGCTCTACCATTTCTTGGAGCCCTGGTGGTAAATGGTTAAGAGCTCAGCTACTAACCAAAAGGTTGGCAGTTCGAAGTCACCAGCTGCTCCTTGGAAACCCTATGGGGAAGCTCTGCTCTGTCCTACAGGGTCTTTTTAAGTTGGAATGGACTCGATGGCAACAGGCTTTTGGTTTTTATCATTACTTGGGTTGTTTGTTCCACAAACTGTAGACTGTTAACTGCTGTCAGAGTATTCTTTCTAAAATATAAATGAGACAATATCATTCTACTGTTTAATCTATATCAATCAGAATCTTTGATAATTTCCTTATTATGCCATGTTCTCAATTGGCCATGCTGTGTGCAATTATCCTCTACCTTTAATGTGATACCACTGTCTACCCACTTTTACCTACCCTCTCCTGGAGAGACAGTCCAGGGACTACAGCCTCCAGGAAGCCTGTCTCCTCTACTCCTTTCCCACATCAGTCCCTCTGCTGTTCTTAAGTTGTCTTAGCTAGCAAAGTACGTAGAGTATACCACTATTATGACGTTTACTCTTCTATTCTATAATGATCTGCCCATTGGATTGCAACTGCCACAGGACTGAATTATTTGAGAGCAGGCAAAGATTCATTTAGCTCAGTAACCACCTTACTTAATAACATCTCAATAAATGTTGGTTGAATTAATGAATATATGATGATGAGAAAATATCCACTAGTGCTAACTTTTGATATTTGAATACCCTAGCTATGCCGATGAAGCCCTGGTGGCACAGTGATTAAGAACTACAGCTGCTAACCAAAAGGTTAGCACTTCTAACCCATCAGCCACTTCTTGGAAACCCTATGGGGCAGTTCTACTCTGTGCTATAGGGTCACTATAAGTCAGAATCAACTCGATAGCAGAGAGTTTGGTTTATTTTTTTGTAGCTATGCCAATTAGCATTGTGGCCAAGAGTGGAATATACTATACACCCACCTAGAGAAAATACTTCGGATAATTTATTTTCACAAAATAGATAAAACAAGGAGTAATTTTACTCAAGCAAAGAAAATTTTGGTTAAAATAATTATTTATTTCAGGGGTCTTACAAACAGCAAGTTGTTGTTGTTGTTGTTAGGTGCCATCGAGTCAGCTCAAACTTATAGTGACCCTAGGTACCACAGAAGGAAATACTGCCTGGTCCTGCGCCAGGCTCACAATCGTTGTTATGCTTGAGCCCATTGTTGCAGCCACTGTATCAGTCCATCTTGTTGAGGGTCTTGCTGTTTTCCACTGACCCTGCACTTTACCAAGCTTGAAGTCCTTCTCTAGGGACTGATCCCTCCTGACAACATATCCAAAGTATGTAAGACACAGTCTAGCCATCCTGCTTCTAAGGAGCATTCTGGATGTACTTCTTCCAAGACAGAATTGTTGGTTCTTTTGGCAGTCCATGGTATATTCAATATTCTTCACTAACACCACAATTCAAAGGTGTCAATTCTTCTTCGGCCTTTCTTATTCATTGTCCAGCTCCTGCATGCATACGATGCGATTGAAAATAGCACGGCTTGGGCTAGGCGCACCTTAGTCTTCAAGGTGCTATCTTTGTTTTCAACACTTTAAAGAGGTCCTTTGCAGCAGATTTGCCCAGTGCAATGCATCTTTTGATTTATTCATTGCTGTTTCCATGGGTGCTGATTGTGGATCCAAGTAAAATGAAATCCTTGACAACCTCAATCTTCTTTTCTCCATTTATCATGATGTTGCTTATTGGTCCAGTTGTGAGTATTTTTGTTTTCTTTATGTTGAGGTGTAATACATACTGAAGGCTGTGGTTTTTGATCTTCATCAGTAAGTGTTTCAAGTCCTATTTAACTTTTAGTAAGCAAGGTTGTGCCTAACACAGGTTGTTAATGGGTCTTCTTCAAATCCCGATGCCCATTCTTCTTCATATAGTCCGGCTTCTCAGATTATTTGCTCAGCATACAGATTGAATAGGTATGGTGAAAGGATACAACCCTGATGTACACTTTTCCTGACTTTAAACCACACAAGTATTTCTAGTAAATTTAAGGTTTAAAAGCATTAACTAATTGATGGGAGTATCAAGAGGAAGAGAGATAGAAAGCATTTTAAGAGGAAAATCCAAGATCTATCCCTGGTGGTACAGTGGTTAAGCATTCTAACCAAAAGGTCAGCAGTTTGAATCCACCAGCTGTTCCTTGGAAACCTGTGAGGCAGTTCTACTCTGTCCTATAGAGTTATTATAAGCCATAATCAACTTGACAGCAAGGGATTTTTATTGAAAACAAATCAAGTTTTTAACAGGGAAACCCAGGTCTTATTGAAAACAAACCAAGTGAAAATAGCATGCGAACAGTAAAAAAAAAAAAAAAAAAAACTTGAAACGTTGCTCAGAGAGAATATGATTCAAATTACACATTCGATTTGCACAGATATCAGAAAAATACCCATGGTACAAAACAAAGATGAATCGGTACCCAATTCCCAGAAGAATTTTCACATGTAAACTAGAAGTAAGATTTATGGTATGCTACTTTTTTTTTGTTACTTTTCCTCCCATGCATATTGATTATATTGAAATAATATATGTTTGGGTCTGTTTTCCAAACAAGGCCATCAACTTTTTATGACCCTGTACCACGTGTTAATCATATTTGCATCATTAGGACTTAACACAGTGCTTGGCATCTAGCAGATATTTTATGCTTATTGATCTCGATACTGATATCTTATTGTCTGTTTAATACTTCACTTTCAGTAGAGACTATGAATTTCTTCCTTCGGTGGGCATGTTTTTAAAAATAATGTATACTTTGCATCTGAAAATCCAGAGATCATGGAGTATGTCTAAGAATATCCCAAATTTTCCAACTCTTCCAGCTTCTAAACAAGGGTCTTGACAATTTCATTGCACACAATCACAACCTCATGGTCCGATGACTATGAAGACTGGAATGATCCCTTAAATGAATCAAAGGAAAATTATTAATTTATAAGATGCTATCAAAATCCAAAAAAGGACATAATGAAATGCAATGTTAAATTTATAGACAACTGTATTAAAAAACTTCCTACTCTGAAAACTATGAAATATCACCTATTGAATACATTTGCAGAACACAGGGAATAAACACTCCACTGTGGTTGCCTCAGGGTATCAAACCATCTCTAACCCATTTCAGTTTCTACTTATAAAACTGTTGGTGGTAACAATCTGGATACATTCTTTGCTTAAATCTTTCATAGATATAACATCTGTCAAACAGCCAACATGCCTGACCCAGTTGTATTGAGTAAGCCCTACAGATTATTTGTCAAACAAATTCAGTAAACCAATATTTGTTTCTTTATTTTAAAATTTAATTGGTATGCAAATAGGGTAACAAGACAGCATTTGTGCTGGATACAGTTGTCACTTCAAATTCGGGTAACACTCATTATCATGCTTACAGATGTTTTTTTCCCACCTAACATCTGCCGATACTACCTAAACCCCAGGAAGTCTACAAACCTGTGCAAACTTCCCCTCACTGTGGATCTCTTTCTCTGTTATCTGTTCCGTGCACACTAATTTTGTGCATCTGAGGCCTCTGTTTGCCAGGATTATGCCTGCTTCCTAACACTTCTGCCTCCAGAGCTTTAGACTTGAAATTGAACAGACACAGAGCCAATTTATCATAGGATGACATGTGTCAAGTTCATGGTATTACCAGAGGAATCCTGGTATGCACTGTATTTATCCTTTTGTTGTCAGTGTGGACGAAGACAACACGGGATAGAAAAGTTGTTATATTTTTAATAGTGTGATATGTATTTAAAAATGAAACATTAATACTATTGTCTTCAAAATGTGGTGCTAGATCATTCTGCTTAAGACCAGAATCTCTTTGTGAAATAATCATCTGTCGTTCAGGAATGCATCCTATTGAAATGCGAATAACAAAAGAAAAGCATTGGAATATGTTCTTTCAAAGGGGGGAAAAAACAACTTTGTTCAAATCAACAATTTATTTCTTCTATCTCTCTCATATTCACATAAATTCTAATCATGCCTAACGATGACTTTTTCATGAATACATAATAAGTTCACATCATGTGGCTTTTGTCAACAAATATAAATATCCAAGAGCATCTTCATTCCATCTTTCACTCACTAATATATGTACTTTTAACATCCTAATGATGCAGCCTTTACTGTGTTTTCTAGATCAAACAGAAAGCAAACATATACAAAGACAGTAATGTTTCAAGTATAAACCTAATAGACGAAAGGAAAAAAGCTTTTCGTTTGAACAAAGTTTAATAAAAAGCCCAAAACTTGAAGCAAAACTTTCAAATGCGAAACTGGCTGAACACAGAGTGACATCTTAACACCTCTACACAGATCTACTTTTTATCAGGAACAAACATTTGTTCATGCCAAGCCTGGCATCTAGTTGCTCATTTCAATGTGTAATTAACTCTGATTTTCAGGGCCCCTTCAATTACTATTCTAACATTTGCAAATATGCCTCCCAAAGTAAAGAGTAAAGAAGACCTAAATGCTAGCACTTTTTAAATTTTTTTTAGGTATGTAATAATCAGGTAAAAAGATCAAACATAAAAACCTCAGGACTGCTTATATAGATGTATAATAATAAACTCCAGTTAGGATTCAACCTGTCTCTCAATTCTCATGATTGATCTGCTAGATTGCTCAATTATAAATCCTTAATAAACAATGCAAATCAAGGATTATTTTGTGAATATTTGTATTTATTAATTATCAGAAGTATTGACCAGAATTCAGTAGCTAGACTATGGAAATTGTAGGCTTATTCAAAACAGTCATCGAAGAAAGTTTAATGAAAGGACGCTTGACAAATATTTGAGTGTAGGGAAACAGTAAGAGAAGGTGAAGGACCCACGTACCTACAAAAGTAGGAAGCCATTACCAAACAGGCCAAGGAGAGACAGGTGTCAACAGAACCCTGGTGGAAGTTCTGCCCAACAGGAGCAGTAGCCTTAGTAAAGGAACCCAGACAGCAGAGTCCAGTCCCAACACAGCAGAGAAGAAACAGGTGCAATAAGGATTTCAGCTGTTCTCTCCTCAGTTTTTAATATTCTTTATTTATTATCTCTCATTGGATAAATCCAGCTGGAAGGCAGAAGGAGCCCAAGGGAGCTCAAGGGAACCCAGCTAAGGCCAGGGCACAGAGAAAAGTAGAGACATGTGGGAACCAAATCTGCAGAGCCAGATGGAAAATATCCAGCCCACTGACTTTTCTGTGGTGTGCTAGTACCCACTGCCAAATGATATGATCTCAAGGACCCAATAAAAAGAGAACGCCTTGATTTCCTTCCCAAGAGAGTCACATGGAACTCCACAGCTGAAGTCAAACTTCTGATGTATGTATCAGAAGTTGAAGATAAAACCATAATTATCTCAACCATATGCATCCTCAGTGAGGCTTCTCAGAGCCCCTGGACCAAGCTGCTGAGCCCCTGTTGGCTGAGAGTCCCTGGATATCTACTTAACTACAGCCAAGGGGAAAAAATCAGTCGCATGTTAAATCCAGGTTAGGGAATCCAAATCATAACAATGTCTAGAAAAATACTATGGGTTCACTCTTAATAAGTACAAAGACAATTTTTGACAGTTTTAATGCATTGCTTGGGTGGTTCTCAGGAAAGTTGTAGGAACAAACAGAGAAATGTTCAAATACCATCTAACTCTTTAGCTTAGAATAAAAAATCATCTGACCTCAACATTGCTTTTCACATCCATCCTGCATTTTAAAAAGCTATATTAAAAAAAAAAAAAAAATTCCACACTAAGCATCTAATTAGGCATTTGTACATACATTACCTCAACTAATTCTCACAACAAATTTAGCAATAGACATTATATTTCTCGGTTTCTACAATATCATCTGAGAATCAGAAAGATGAAATAAGTTCCCTGAGCTTGTGGAACTATGACTTGAGGTCAAAACTGGAACTGTGAGTGTGGCCTAGTCTTCAAACCACAACTGTCTCCTGCTGTGTAGCAAGGAAGGTCTACTTAGCCTTCCTTGCCTAAATAGGTCATGCAATTTCATAGCTTTGTATACCTCATACTTAGGTCTACAGGGAGCTTCCTGCCATCTTCATTTGACAGGTTTTCAAAAAAAGGATTCATAAAACACCTACTTTGGACCCATGTGGTAGGCAATAGGAATACAAAAGAAATGAATAATCGCAAAATCCTTGTGCTTAAGCAACCTTGGGCTAATGAGGGATACAAACTACTTTTGAAGAATTTGCTCAAATTCCCCCTCCACTCTAATTTTTTTTTTTTCCAGGCTAAAGTGAAACCTCTCCTAAACTGGCCCTTAGAGGACGTATATATTCAGACTTATCAATTAGGACATTGTGCCCTTTTTTATACTCACCAATGCAACAACTAGATTATGCTCAGTGGTGTGTCCTACATCCCTCCCTGAAACTTCTGTCATTCTCACTCATGGTAAGCACTTTATAAGAAGCCTTCGTTCAATAAACATTTACTGAGTGCCTATAAGACAATGGAAACCCTGGTGGTGTGGTAGTTAAGAGCTACATCTGCTACAAAAGTTCGACAGTTCGAATCCGCCAAGCGCTCCTTGGAAACTCTATGGGGCAGTTCTACTCTGTCCTATAGGGTAACTATGAGTCAGTATCGACTCTACGGCAACGGGTATGGGTATAAGGCACTAGGCACTATACTAAATTTGGAAATAACTGGTGGGAAAATAACACACGAATCCTCTCCAGGAATCCATCTAAAGGTATTTAGAATATATAGACATGGAAATAGGCATATAATGTAGTCAGCTGCTAACTAAAAACCTAGAGGTACAAGTTCACCCAGAGGTACCTTGAAAGAAAGACCTGCCAATCTACTTCTGAACCAGCCATTGAAAACCCTATGGGACACAGTTCTACTCTCACATACCTTAAGTCACTATGAGTCCAATGGCACCTGTTTTGTTTTGTTTTTCATGACACAATTTATCACATTGAAGCAGGCATTTCTAATGAGTCTCTGTAACTCCCTAGGTGTTCAGGGGGCATTAGGGTGAATACGAAGCTTGCGTGTCCAACCGTCTTCAATAAGCATTATAGTACAGGGTCAAAAAGAAAAAAAAAAAAGCAACTGTTGCCATCGAGTTGATTCTGAAAGGGTCAAATACATTACAGCAAAGAAATTGTCTCCTAATATTTAATGGTCTACGTTAATTAAACAAATAAATAACTTTTAAATAAATTCGATCTCAATACTGTTAAAAATAGACTACATGTATATTCTTCACACAGACAAAAAGAAAAAAATACAGTTTGCATTATTCAATAATGCTATTTATAATCACAGGACTCTATAAAGCCCTAAAGGGCTTTCTATATTTTCATTGATATATGCTTCTTTGAAACACTAGAGTCTATCACAGGCCAAGAGAGTTTAAGAGGGTTAGGCTTCTGCTCTTTCTAGGTGGTCAAGAACACTATATTAATTATACTCACATCAATTATTGATAGACACATTTTTAGAACACAGTAAAAATTCTCATAATTGTTCATGCAAAAAAAAAATCAGAGGAAATAGATTTTTGAACAACATAAGACATGATACACCCCCAAATTCACATTTGTACCATAGAATGTAAATATGCCAAATTAAGCTGAACCTCAAGATTTTTTTTTTTTTTTTATTTCATTCACTCTAGTGCAGATAAACATTTACTATAATCCTAGTTCTAAGTAATGATTTTCATTCACTAAAGGGCAGCCCTACTTCTTTCTGGAAGAATGTACTAAGCCAGAAACAATAGAAATGTGTGTTTGTATTATTGTGCACATAAACTTATTGACTTTGAAAGGATAACTTGTGGATCAATAAGGGAGAAATTTATTACACCAATCAACCCCAGGTAACTAGAACTAAATAAGATGCATCAGTCTTAAGTTGAAATGGAAATTACTTCAGTATTGCTACAGCTGAAAACAAACCATAAAATGAAATCATCACATTGTACCAGGAAATTTTGCATAAGCAGTCTGATAGATTCTAATGTGTTAGGGCTGCATGTATACCAGCCTCACAGCCTGTATGAAAAATGTTGAGATCAATGGATGCTGATGAGCGATACTTAAATGAATTTCTAAATGACTGTAATAAAAAATTTAGTTGACTCAACCCCTGCTGTTCTGGGCTGTAAAGTTATGAGCTCTATTTACCTGAAAGCATGTATGCCTATTAGACTTGGCAGGAGTTTCTCAACCCTGGTATTAAGTAGAATATCTATTTAAAATGAACCAAGCGTCAGACTATATCAAGTCTGTTACTTCAGGCTGGGATAAAACAGCATGCTAACCTCATGTACATGACGAAAAGAGCAGAAGAGAATAAATCTTAGTGGCTTTTCTTACCCTTCTTTGTGAGCAAAATCTTTCATAAAATGCAGTTGGTATTGCAAGAATGTAGTAAGTTTGCTTTCACAAGTAAAAAGTGACATAAGAAAGAGGAAGTTGAATTAGAATTATATAAACTGAGGAGGTTATTGGTCAGGTGGGGAAAATGAAACCATACAAGAGCATTTTCTTGAACAGAAAGAACACAAATGGGTTGCTGTTGTTGTTGTAGTTAGGAGCCATCGAGTCGGTTCCAACTCGTTGCATCCCTATGTACCACACAATGAAACACTACCCGGTCCTGTGCTACCCTTACTATCGTTCTTATGCGTGATCCCGTTGTTGCAGCCACTGTATCAATCCATCGCATTGAGCGTCTTCCTCTTTTCCACTGACCCTGTACTTTACCAAGCATGATGTCCTTCTCCAGGGACTGATCTCTCCTGACAACATGTCCAAAGTATTTAAGATGCAGTCTCGCCACCCTTGCCTGTAAGGAGCATTTTGGTTGTATTTCTTCCAAGACGGATTTGTTCATTCTTTTGCAGTCCGTGGTATATTCAATATTCTTCACCAACACCACAATTCAATGGCGTCAATTCTTCTTTGGTCTTCCTTATTCATTGTCCAGCTTTCACATGCATATGATGCAATTAGGGTAAGACCACCTTAGTCTTCAAGGTAACATCTTTGCTTTTCAACACTTTAAAGAGGTCTTTTGTAGCAGAGTTGCCCAAAGTGATGTGTCTTTTGATTTCTTGACTGCAGCTTCCATGGGCATTGATTGTGGATCCAAGTAAAATGAAATCCTTGACAACTTCAATCTTTTGTCCATTTATCATGATGTTGCTTACTGGTCCAGTTGTGAGGATTTTTGTGTTCTTTATGATGAGGTTTTTTTTTTTTTTTTTTATAATCCATACTGAAGACTTTGATCTTCGTCAGTAAGTGCTTCAAGTCTTCTTCACTTTCAGCAAGCAAGGTTGTGTCATCTGCATAACCCAGGTTGTTAATGAGTCTTCCTCCAATCCTGATGCTCCGTTCTTCTTCATACAGTCCAGCTTCTTGGATTATTTGCTCAGCATACAGATTGAATAGGTATGGTGAAATGATACAATCCTTACGCACATTTTGCCTGACTTTAAACCATGCAGTATCCCCTTGTTCTGTTCGAATGACTGCCTTGATCTATGTAAAGGTTCCTCATGAGCACAATTAAGTGTTCTGGAATTCCCACACTTTGTAACATTATCCATAATTTGTTATGATCCACACAGTTGAATGCCTTTGCACGGTCAATAAAACACAGGCAAACATCCTTCTGGTATTCTCTGCTTTTAGCCAGGATCCATCTGACATCAGCAATAATATCCCTGGTTCCACGTCCTCTTCTGAGTCTGGCCTGAATTTCTGGCAGTTCTCTGTTGATACATTGCTGCAGCCTTTTTTGAATGATCTTCAGCAAAATTTTGGTTCCATGTGATATTAATGGTATTGTTTATTAATTTCCACATTCCGTTGGAGCACCTTTCTTGGGAATAGGCATAAATATAGATCTCTTCCAGTCAGTTGGCCAGGTAGCTGTCTTCCATATTTCTTGGCACAGATGAGTGAGCACTTCCAGTGCTGCATCCATTTGTTGAAACATCTCAGTTGATATACGGTCATTTCCTGGAGCCTTGTTTTTCCCCAATGCTTTCAGCGCAACTTGGACTGCTTTCTTCAGTGCTATCGGTTCCTGATCATATGTTACCTCTTGAAATGGTTGAATGTCAAGAATTCTTTTTGGTATAATGACTCTGTGTATTCAATCCATCTTCTTTTGATGCTTCCTGTATTGTTTAATATTTTTCCCATATAATCCTTCACTATTGCAACTCTAGGCTTGAATTTTTTCTTCAGTTCTTTCAGCTTGAGAAAAACTGAGCATGTTCTTCCCTTTGGTTTTCTATTTCCAGCTCTTTGCCCATGTCATTATAATACTTTGTCTTCTTGAGCTGCCCTTTGAAATCTACTGTTCAGTTATTTTCCTCCATCATTTCTTCCTTTTGCTCCAGCTGCTTGACTTTCGAGAGCAAGTTTCAGAGTCTCCTCTGACATTCATCTTAGTCTTTTCTTTTTTCCTAACTTTTCAATGACCTCTTGCTTTCTTCATGTATGAAGTCCTTGATGTCAGTCCACAACTTGTCTGGTCTTTGGTCATTAGTGTTCAACACGTGAAATCTATTCTTGAAATGGTCTCTAAATTCAGTTGGGATATACTCAGGGTCGTATTTTGGCTCTAGTGGGCTTGCTCTGATTGTCTTCAGTTCCAATTTGAACTTGCATATGAGCACTTGATGTCTGTTCCACAGTTGCCCCTGGCCTTGTTCTAACTGATGACATTGAGCTTTTCCATCATCTTTTTCCACAAATGTATTCCATTTGATTCCTGTGTATTCCATCTGGTGAGGTCCATGTGTATCATCGCCGTTTATGTTGGTGAAAAAAGATATTGGCAATGAAGAAGTCTTTGGTCTTGCAAAATTCTACCATTTGATCATTGTTTCTATCACCAAGGCCATATGTTCCAACTGCTGATCCTTCTTCTTTGTTTCTAGCTTTCGCATTCCAGTCACCAGTAATTATCAGTGCATCCTGATTGCATGTTCAGTCAATTTCAGACTGCAGAAGCTGACAAAAGTCTTCAATGTCTTCATCTGTGGCCTTAGTGGTTGGTGCATAAATTTGAATTATAGTTGTATTAACTGGTCTTCCTAGTAGGGGTATGGATAGTATCCTATCATTGACAGTGATAGGATAGATCTTGAAACATTCTTTCTGACCATGAATGCAACAGCATTCCTCTTCAAGTGGTTATTCCCACCATAGTAGACTATATAATTGGCCTATTCAAAATGGCCAATGCCAGTTGATTTGAGCTCACTATGCCTAGGATATCAATGTTTATGCATTCCATTTCATTTTTGACAATTTCCGATTTTCCTACATTTATACTTCATACATTCTAGGTTCCAATTTTTAATGGATTTTGCAGCTGTTTCTTCTCATTCTGAGTTATGCCACATCAGCAAATGAAGGTCCCAAAAGCTTTACTCCATCTACATCATTAAGGCTGACTCTACTTTGAGGAGGCAGGTCTTCCTCAGTCGTCTTTTGAGTGCCTTCCAACCTGGGGGGCTCATCTTCTAGCACTATATCAGACAATATTCTGCTGCTATTCATAAGGTTTTCACTGGCTAATTCTTTTCAGAAGTAGACCATTGGGTCCTTCTTCCTAGTCTTTCTTAGTCTGGAAGCTCAGCTGAAACCTGTCCTCCATGGGTGACCCTGCTCGTATCTGAATACCGATGGCATAGCTTCCAGCATCGCAGCAATCCGCAAGCCCTCAGAGTAAGGCAAACAGACAGATACGTGCGGCACAAATGGGTATGATCTGTAAAAGAAGGAAGTAGAAGGAGAATGTTCATGGCAAGGAGATTTAGCATGCTTAATGCTGTTCAAATGTGATACAATAAAAAAAATGATGGGAAACAATTTGATTAAAATTCAAATAATGGAACAAAATCATACAAATAAGCAGATTTGAAGGCAAGAGAGAATTATGGTGGAATAGCATGGTATGATGGATCGTTTTTGTGTGGACTTTCTCCCCATGGTCTTGTAACTCCCACCCAAATGATTGGTTGGTACTGTACAGGTAAGGTAATTGTGGCCCACCGAGTGGATTGGTCAGTTTTGATCTCCCTCTAGTCTTAAAAGACAGCCAATTTCAAAGCAGAGAGAAGATCCCACCACCACCAATGAAGAATAGCCAAGAACAGAGACCAAGTCCTTTGGACCCAGGATCCCTGTGCTGAGAAGCTCCTGGAACCAGGAGACAGAGAGAGAAACCTTAAGAAGCGTTGATAGACAAATGATGGCAGAGACTGCAGGAGACCACGTTGTGGGCTTCTAGGCCCGCATGCAAGAAAGTGTAGATGCCAAGGGCCAGAGATGTGAATGCAAGCACTCCTGGGAAGAGGCTGTTGTGACAGAAGAACTGTATCCTGATTTTTCTGGAACTTGATTTGTAACCTGTTACTTCCCTAATAAAACTCCATAATAGTAAGTATTGTTTATGAGTTCTGTGTGGCCATTGCAGGAATTACCATACCCAGCAGAGAAGTACAGTGTTGTGGGAGGGACAGTTGGTATCAGAATTCGTAAAGATGGTGGAGAGAGGCAGCACGTCTGACTTCTGCCTCATAGGAATCAGCTTTGGGTTGTTGATCTTGATTCTCCTTCCCTTTTGTGAATTTAGAGGGGGCCAGAGCTGCCCCCACGCTGTTTTTACAAATAGAGAAGCAATATGTGGAGATAGCAACGACAAAGATTAAATGATGATAGAGATTGTGCTGAAATTTGTCCACTAATAGCATCAAGAAATATTGAAAATACAAATGTTCATCAGGTTACAATTAAGGCAAGACCAATCTGTATTTGAGAATATAAAAAAGGGGGAAACAAATATTTTTGCAGCATAGAAAAATTTCTGTAATGAAATTCAGTATAACAAAAAGTTTGCTTTTAGTCCAACACATTCCTATAATGTTAAAGAAATTAAATCTTGCAATAGCAGGGCAAATGTAATAAATGGATGTGAAGTACACTATTTCCAATATGTCAGAGTAGAGAGCTCCACTAAAAGAACGCATCTTTCAAAAAGCTTCCGTACATTTCTGGAGGCCAAGAAAAATCTGTGCGACTAATGAAGAAGGGAGTGAAATCTGTAAGACAGTAGTCTCATGTTTATCATCAACAGAAACCAAACCATGATAGAAAAAAAGAATTTTAAAAGGATATAAAATTGGTTAAAAAGAATTTTTTATACTGAACTCAAAGAAGTGCTGAAGATACAATGGGAGACTATATATCTAAGTGATTTGTATACTATTTTGTGCCTGCTAACACTGAACATACAAATTTTTTTTAATGGGCCAGTAAACAATGATAGGAAGTAAGAAATAATTCTAAGACTTAATTATTCTTTTACCTTTCGTCATAAAACACTAATTTGGAAAGCAAGACAACTATGTAGACTTTTTTGTTGCCATTATTTTTGCATCAAATGAATTGACAAAGAAAGAATTCTAATTAATGTTAAATAATCACAAGACTAAAAGTCATAAAAAATAACAGAGCAATAATCTGTCTGTTTCCTGTACTCTGTGGGGTGATATGAAAAATAAAGCCTCTTTCCAATTTAGGACATTGGAATGAGACCAGTAACTGAAGGAATAATTATGGCTATAATTTGAGGAATGTGGGATGACAGAAATCTCACTCTTAGGTCAGTAGATAGAGCTGGACAGTTAAATAATCCATATAGGAGCTAACTAATATTTGTACAAAAAAATAACATCACAAAGGTAGGGAGGAGAATAAAATCAGACTATTTATTACTCTGGCCCTCTTCAAAGTGGCTGTGTTCCTCAGCCAATCACAGTCATTGTCAGACAACCCTTTCCTTTCAGGTTCTGGCAACACCTCTACTGCTTGCCCCCTTAGGCCTAGCCTGTGGTACAGTAACTGTTTGTTATTAGCCCCAGGGCACAGCACCATTCCTTACAGTTTCCTACCAATGTTTTGTAAATATCCCTTTATTAAAATGCCTTAAAATGTCCTAATATGAGTGGTTGACTGTTGCTTGCTGGGATCTTGACTGACATGTTTTAACAAACTTTTTTCCAAAGAGTTTATGATCTTGAAAAGACAGAGAGAATTTCTATGAAACAATGTTGTTGTTGTTGCTGTTACATGCTGTCAAGTCGATTCCAATTTATAGCAACACTATTTTCGACAGTATAAAATACTGCCCAGTCCTGAGCCATCCTCACAATCATTGTTATGCCTGAGCCCATTGTTGCAGCCACTGTGACAATCCATCTCATTGAGGGTCTTCCTCTTTTTCCCTGGCCCTCTACTCTACCAAGCATGATGTCCTTCTCCAGGGACTGGTCCCTCCTGATAACATGGCCAAAGTATGTGAGACGAAGTCTCACCATCCTCACTTCTAATGAGCATTCTGGCTGAATTTCTTCAAGACAGATTTGTTTGTTGTTCTGGCAGTCTATGGTATAGTCAATATTATTTGCCAACACCATAATTCAAAGGCATCAATTCTTTTTTGGTCTTCTTTATTCATTGTCCAGCTGTCACATACATATGAGACAGTTGAAAACACCCTGGCTTGGGTCAGGCACACTTTAGTCCTTAAATGACATCTTTGCTTTTTAACACTTTAAAGAGGTCTTTTGCAGCAGATTTGCCCAATGCATTGCATCATTTGATTTCTTGACTGCTGCTTCCATGGGCATTGATGATGGATACAAGTAAAATGAAGTCCTTGATAACTTCAACATTTTCTCCATTTATCATGATACTGTTTATTAGTCCAGTTGTGAGGATTTTTTGTTTTCTTTATGTTGAGTTGTAATCCATACTGAAGGCCATTGTCTTTGATCTTCATCAGTAAATGCCTCAAGTCCTCTTCACTTTCAGCAAGCAAGATTGTGTCATCTGCATATCAAAAGTTATTACTCAGTTTTCCACCAATCCTGATGCATTTTTCTTCTTCATACAGTCCAGCTTCTTGGATTATTTGCTCAGGATACAGATCAAATAAGTATGGTGAAAGGATACAACCCTGACACTTACCTCTCCTGACTTTAAGCCATGCAGTGTCCCCTTGTTCTGTTCTAATGACTGCCTCCTGGTCTGTGTACAGTTCTTCATGAGCACAAATAAGTGTTCTGGAATTCCCATTGTTTCCAGTGTTATCCATAATTTGTTACGATCCACACAGTTGAATGCCTTTGTATAGTCAATAAACCACAGATAAACATCTTTCTGGTATTCTCTGCTTTCAGCCATGATCCATCTGATATCTCCAATGATATCCCTGGTTCCACATCTTCTTCTGAATCTGGCTTGAATTTCTGGCAGTTCCCTGCCAATGTACTGCTGCAACCACTTTTTATCTTCAGCAAAATTATACTTGTGTGTGATATTAATGATATCGTTTGATAATTTCTACATTCAGTTGGATCACTTTTCTCAGGAATGGCTACAAATACGGATCTCTTCCAGTCAGTTAGCTGTCTTCCAAATTTCTTGGCATAGATGAGTGGGCACTTCTAGAGCTGCACTCATTTGTTGAAACATCTCAATTAATATTCCATCAATTCCTGAAGCCTTAGTTTTTGCCAATACTTTCAGTGCAGCTTGGACCTCTTCCTTCAGTATCATTGGTTCTTGATTATATACTACCTTCTGAAATGATTGAATGCCAACCAATTCTTTTTGGCACAATAGGAAAGCAATATAAGACTTCTTTAACAAAGTACTGTGTAATGTAGCCACCACCCATCTGTTTGTTGTACTGTGGTGGCTTGTATGTTGCTGCGATGCTGGACTTTATGCAACCAGTAATCCAAATACCAGCAGGGTCACCCGTGGTGGACAGGTTTTAGCAGAGTTTACATATTGCTATTATGCTGAACAAGGATGGAGTAGGAAGAAAGCCTAGTGATCTACTTCTTAAAATAGCCAATGAAAACCCTATGGATCACAATAGAATACTGTCTACTATAGTGCTAGAAGATGAGCCCCCTAGGTTGGAAGGCACTCAAAATACACAGTAGCTCCAACAATGAACTTGAGCATACCAATGATTATAAAGAGGGCACATGACCAGGCAATGTTAAGTTCTCCTGTACATGGGGCCACCAAAAGGCAGAGCCAACTTGACAGTAACTAACAACAACATGAGGTATAGCAGAGACTAAATTTTGACAAGTGTAGTAAGTGTGGCCCAAATAGTTAGGGAAGCTTTAGGGTGACTTCTTCATATTGAAAATTAGGATGCGTATCGGGGAGGGGGGGTGAGGGAAGAAGAGAGGGAGGGAAAATAAGAAAGAAAAAGAGAGAGAATACAAAACATGAATGATTCCAAGCTAGGCTAAAAGTCATTGTGAGAAAAAAAAGTAAAAAAAAAAATTCCATCCTTGCAGAGACTCATTAGTTGAAAGCTGGTAACCTGTAATCCAGGTTATCCAAGGCTACCCCAGTTCACACCTATTGTCCTAGTATAATTCATTAATAGTGATAAATTACATGGTAACCTCATTGAATGCATTATACAGTAGAAAGTCATTCTGAATTCCTGAACAAGAAATTAATGTGATAAAAGAGGTATTTTACTATGATTCATTTGCAATGGAATGCAATATAGACGTAAGATAGAAAGGGAAGTTCAGAGATTAATGGAGTTTAAAGAGAAGAAAATCATTTCATTAAACAAATTTCTCTCATAACCAAAACATATGCATATTCAAAATATAACTAGTTGTTCTTTGTAACCTAGACTTTGTGCTGAATCCCATTCAAAGAAACATAGTACGACAACCCAAATAAGTTCAAAGGAATTAAATCTTTACTGAACACTCTCAGGGAATTTCAAAGGAAATAAAATGTGAAGCCATCAGGAACAATTATCAAATTAGTCTTTGCACCTTCTTTCCCTAGCAGTCATTTATATTTACATTGGATTCTCCTCATTTTGCATATTGCCTTTCTCATAGGGACAAAGCCTCTTGTCTTTCCTTAGTCCCGTCTTTGCTCCAATCCCAGCATCCTTTTGGCTCAAGCTTGATCTTGAAATGGAAAAAATATTTACCTTGATTTACTGAAGTTATCACATCAGAAAGGTGTGATCTCTTCAGATGACATTTTTATAAGCATCTTTAAATTGTTATTAAAGCAACATATGCACAAGGCTAAAAAAAAAAAAAAAAACAGAATTTATGAGAAAAGCAAATTTCTCCCACCTTTTTCTCATTTCATCCCCAAATGTCACTTCGTATAAAAAGTCTCTTTTAATTGTTTTTGCTTTTAATTCCTCTTATGACTACTCTGAGATTTTATATAACGCCTTCATGTCATTGTCTTATTTTATTAACTTTATGTAGTATCTCTTGAATTCCTTCCATGAATTATAAGGGTTGGACATACTTGCAACACCCCCACTCTACCCTCTTGTCCTCCAAATTTTTATAGATGAATTATTTTTAATTTTACAGTAGTTAACTTGGTAAATTTAATAACATATTTAGATTTTTTTTTATTCCAACAAATTTAACCAGTGTTCTCTGACTCCTTACTATGTAAAATGTGGATGTTATTACCTAAATTATTCTTCTCAACGTTTCCTCATATTTTCCTCCTTCTGTCAGTTACACTTTTTACTTTTACCTTGCAATGTTGTTTATATTTACATTAAATTTTAAACACAGATTGTGTTTCAGCATGCTTTGTCTATAAGTTGATTTTAAATAGAAACCAAGGTACTATGTATAACATGAGTCTCGTCAACTGTAAGGTAACATGATGTGTGAAAATCATATTTCCTTCTCTTTGTGAGACTATCAGGCTGCTTGGCACCTTGAAGGAGAAGCTTCTAGCAATAATGATAAAACTCTGGTAGTTACATTCTGCCATGTGATTAAAATCCTGCCACATGACTGTTGATTTAGAACCATGATTTTATTGCAAAGCTAGAACATTTGGTTGGGAGATATTATTATTTTTCTCATGGACAAAGGGTTCAGGTCTTTTTAGCATATCCTTAGGATTATCCAGACTCTCAATAATACCATGTCTTACATGGGAACCCATAGTTTTCTGATGACCGTCTCCTCTATCATATGTGTAAAAAAAAAAAAAAGTATAGTAGCAAGAAAAAAAAAAAAACCTTCAGGAAATTACAGCATAGAACCTTGAGTTTAGTTCGTTCTATTACATTTCTCTTCCCCAACTTCTTACACTGAGCTTCTCTTTCAATTCCTACACTTGTAGTGAACCTGCTGAAGGGAATACTATAAACATGCTGATTAGTAATAATACAAACCATAAAATCTTAAAAACTGATGCCAGGACTAATTCCCACTTTTAAAACTCATTTCTTCACTAGCTATGATAATAACACTTTCTCCCTAACTCCCTGCTGCCTTAGTTATCTAGTGCTACTATAACAGAAATACCACAAGTGGATGGCTTTAACAAACAGAAATTTGTTTTCTTACAGCCTAGAAAAGACTAGAAGTCCAAATTCAGGGTGCCAGCTCTAAAGGAAGGCTTTCCTCTCTCTGTCTGCTGGGAGCAAGTTCCCTGTCTCTTGGAGCTTTTGCTCCTGGGCAATCTCCATGTAGCTTGGTGTCTCTCTTATCCCATCTCTGCTTTTCTCTCTTCCTTTGTTTAATCTCAAAATATACTCTAATCTTGGCTTATTAACATAATAAATATAATCTAATCTTTATTGACATAACTTAATCCTGCCACATTAACAAAACAAACACAATCCATTCACAAATAGAATTATAACCTCAGGGAGAGGTTAGGATTTACAACACGTATTTTTGAGGGACACAATTCAATCCATAACACCTACCTACCGCTATCATTATTATTTCTGTCTCTCGTCCACCTCTCTCCACTCATAAATGCTGAAATTCCCTAAGATTTCTCAAAATTCTTCTCTTGGTTCATTACCCTTTTAACCCTTGGTAAGATTTACATATGATTCCTGAATCTGTATTTGTAGCTCAGACTTCTTTCCTGAGCCCTAAATCTTTGAGGAAACCAAAATTCTTTCTTGTTCTTTCTCAGGTTTAGGCTAAAACATCTCTCTACACGTCTTCAGGTGCTTTAAACTCTAGAGAAATAGAAGTGATCACAATACTTAACAACTGAAAGTTAGAGCTCTAATATTCATTGACTATTGGAATGAATTTGACTGTTATTCATTGACTGTTAGAAGGTTTGGCATGACTGTCATGTGAAATTGGATAAAGAAAGTGGTGTTTATTGATATTTTCAATTTAATTATGGAATAATCACCTAAACAAATTGGTATATAGTCTAGGACATAAAAGCTGGCATGTGGCAAAGACCCAAAAAACCAAACTCACTGCTGTCAAATAGATTCTAACTCATAGCGACCCTATAGGACAGAGTAGAACTGCCCCATAGAGTTTCTAAGGAGCGCCTGAGGGATTCGAACTGCCGACTTCTTGGTTAGCAGCTGCAGCACTTAACCACTTTGCCGCCAGGGTTTCCGTGGGAAAGACAGGAATGTGAAAAGAAGATATTTATATATTAGCTAAAACCAAAAAGTTCCCTAAACCCGTTGCCATTTAATCAATTTCAACTCATAGCAACCCTATAAGGCAGGGTAGATCTGACAGATAGGGTTTCCAAGGAGTGGCTGATGGATTCATACTGCAGGATTTTTGGTTACCAGCTGAGCTCTTAGTCACTGCACCACCAGGGCTCCTAAAAATTTCCCCAGATTTCTAGTGGTTAGGGCCCATAGATTGGGAAATGCCATTTTAATCCAGTGGTTCTAAAACATAGAGCACATCAGGATTGCTTGGGAGCTTTAAGAAAGTAGAGAGTCTTAGTTCTCCCAGGGAATTGAAATTAAAGTGTCTGCCTGTAGAGCCCTAGTATGTACATGTTAACCATCTTAGGTTAACCAACAGGCCTACACTGGTATTCAGACTGGCAATTTGTATCCTCTAAGGAAAAAAAAAAAAATAAGGAAAGCCACACAATAATCATGGAAAACATTAGAAATTGAAAACCCATAAGTTACATTTTGGATTTTTTTTCTAATATTTTGGGTTAATTTTCCTTTTTTAATTTGGTTCAACTAGATTCATAATCAAATTAGATAATTGTTTAGTCCAGAACCAATTTGTAGACTATGGCTATGCAATTATTAGGATTTGCATGATCACAAATTCCAACATACTACAAATAACAACATATATTTAGAGTTGTTAAAGTTTAAGCAAATGTCAATCTCTTGCAAACAGCTTATGATTTAGAAATACATCTAAAGATCAATTAAATTCTGCAAATCTAAACTCCATCTAATTTAAATCATAAAGCACAATGTTTGCTCTTTTAAAATGAACAGTATTCCTTAATATCGAATGTTCTATTCTGTTGTTAGGTGCCGTCGAGTCAGATCGGACTCATAGTGACCCTGTAGGACAGACTAGAACTGCCTTTTAGGGTTCCAAGGAAGGGCTGGTAAATTTGAACTGCCGAGCTTCTGGTTATCAGCCTGAGCTCTTAACCCCTACACCACCAGGGCATACATATTTTGGGCATACATAAAACTTGACGGATTGAGAAGGCTTGGGTGATGATAATTATAATGGGCAACCTCTTACACATGATATCAACATTTGGAAGAATGCTCAGATATAGTGCATCATCAGTAAGAAAAGTTTGTTATTAGAAGATTATGTATATGCATGGGGTCTAGAAGACAAGTCAATGTTGCTTTGCTTTTCCCACTAAGTAGTCACCATTTAGTTTTAGTTCTCCCAAAGGACTCTAGGGTAAGGGTTGGGGTGAAAATAATTTATTTGGGATATAATCCCAGGAAGCACAATGAGAGAGTGAAGGAATGAGACAGGGAAGTGAAGAAAGCCAATGAAGAGTGCATTAGTGAGTGATCACTGTGGGAACCTGGGGCTCAGTCCCTCAGTGTACACTCTGAAAGACAAAGTAGAATGCACCACAGAATTGTTCTAATGAAGAGAGAAGAACATGAGGTATTTACCTGTGAACTCCTGTTCTTCATTCTTTACTCCCTGACACTTCTCATTTGCCGCATTCCCAAACTGAGCATGCTCCTTAAGTAAAAAACATCTCAGGCAGAAAGATCCAGTCCTTTAGGATATACAGTAACTGTTTGCAGGTGGCTTTTTACGTAGGCAGAGAGGGTTTGAGCAAGGCACCAGCGTTGACTACCTTGTTCACCATTCTCTTAACACTGAGTTCACCTCCCCTGGGCAACCAGCAGCCCCTCTTCTCTCTGGTGTCCTCTTCCTCACAATGCAACCCCCCCCCCCCTTTTCTTTCTCTTTCTCTTTCTCCTTTCCAGTGAACTCTCAGGAATAAGAAAACTACATAGGCATTCAAACATGCATTTTTACTGACCCAAGATTCTTTTTTTTTTTTTTTCATTCTAAGTGTTTTTACCTTTGTATTTAACAAGTATTGACTATAAGGAAATATAAGTAGTATTAATATAAGCATGTCAAAGTCAGAAACTACTCAATATTTAATGCCTTATCTGATCGCTTTACCCCATCATTGGACAATCTTTACACAAACACAGCCACTGTGTTGAAACACACCTTCAATAATTACTCTTTACTCCATCTTGATCAGATGCTTTGGTTTATCCACATCTCTCAGTATGTCCTCAGCATGTAAGAGATGTGAAGATTGTTCATGGTAGTGGTTGAATAGTGTCCCCCTGAAAGATATATCCAAGTCTTAACCACTGGTACATGTGAATGAGACCCAGTTGAAAATACGGTTTTGTTAAAGATCTCAGGATGAAATCATCCTGGATTTAGGGTGGGCTCAAAATCAATGACTGGTGTCTTTATAAAAGAAAAGGAGAAGACAGACAGAGACGCACAGAGGAAAAGGTCATGTGAAGATGGAAGTAGAGGCTGGAGTTATGCTGCCACAAGACAAGGAAAGCAATGGGTTGCCAGCTGCCATCCGAAGCTAGGAGAAAGGTGGAATGGATTCTCCCTCTGAGTCTCCAGAAGGAACTAACCAGGATGATAACCTTGATTTTGGGTTTCTGGCCTCACCAACTGAGAGAGAATAAATTTTGTTGTTTTAAGCCGCTAAATTTGTGATAATCTGTCACGTCAGTCATACCAATCCTAGAAAACTAAAACACTTGCAAAAACAGGTGGTATTTCAGAGTCGAATTCATATTATTTTCCCCTAGTTGCTGATTCTTATACCAGACTTTTCTTTCTCTTGGAATTTGTTTTTACCTGTCTTGGCCGCTATTGTCAGTCAACTTTGACAACTTACTTACGTATCTGGATTTTTGCCTTCCTGATTCCTTCTGACTTTGGTAATTATGTACTCCTGAATTCTAATTTTGTTTCTTTAGAGTCTATTCTCTGAAAACTATCCTGGTATATTGCCTAGTTCTGGCTTCCAGGTCCCAACTACTGCTCCTTTTGTACCCATGGAACTGTTGTCTATTAATCCAATAACAATTATTTATTAAATACCTGCTATTTAAGGAATACATGCAGAACATTTCATCCTGTCATACATAAGATCACCATGAGTCAGAGCCAACTTGACAGCAACTAACAACAACATGCACAAGACACTTTTCTGGGAGTTGAAACACAAAAATGGATTTTTTAAAAAAAGGCCAGATTTTATAGAACTTAAATTATCATTCATGGTGGTTCAGGGCAGATATTCCTTTAGAATATATTTGGAGAAAACACCCAGCCTGAACCATGGCTTTCATTAAAACTGTTCCCTCAGAACCACCTCCAACAATTGTCCATAACTAAAGACAAATACGCACCATGTAACATTGGGGAAAGGAACTAGAAAATAACTTGGGACACTTGAAATAAAAACTTTTGAAGCTAGGATCTGAAAAATATTCTCTAATTTTTAGATTATTCCAGACAGAACCTTTGCTGAAATCATTTTGAAACAAATGGAATGAGGAAAATATTTGGCCTCTTAGAATTGACTCGATGGCAATGGTTTTAGGTTTTTTGTTTTGTTTTGTTTTTGTTTTTTTAATGACTGATAAATATTTATGTGAAAACCATTACCAGATATCTCAAATGGGACCCACCCTGAATTAAAAAAAAAAAAAAAAAACTGAAATGGAGTGATTCGTATATCCATTAATTCATGGAAACATATATTTTGATTGTCTGTTCTGTGTCAAAAAAAGAAGCTCCTGCTTCATAAAGTTGGCTTTCCAAGTAGAAGGGCCCTGACTAAGTAAGCTAGAAAATGTTTGATAATATATATGAAGTAATAAATCTGTGTGCACTGATACAGGAAAAAGAGTTGAAATAGATGAAAACTATTTAGATAAAATGAAAAGAGAATGCCTCCCTGAGTAGTTGAACTTAAAGAGTGAGGCTTTTTTGAGATGTTCAAAATTCAAAATGATGTACATAATGTGTGTAAAATATTCTTATACATTAATAATAACACATCTGCCTTTTATTTCTCACCATCTCTCACAAAAATTCACCTTTGTTCTGAAAATGTGTCTAAAATTATAAAAGTTAAAAATGGGAGAAAGTTTGAATGGGTGTGAAACAAAGACTTAGAAATATAATCACTCTTTCAATATTAATTATACTGTTTATTTTGAGAAGCTATAATCAAGAATTGAAAGTTACTTTTTGTTTTAGGTTCAAAATCACGAAGCAACAATTTTATACAATGAGCTGTACACAATGTATCTTTGTAAGAAATTCTGAAACAGAAAACAATGACCTGGTTACTATTTCCTACAAGAAAATGAGTCCAGACAAGGGATGTTGCCTACCTGCTCTTTTCTGGGTTTACTTTGTTGATGCTTTTCTGGGGGCACAGGAGGCTAAAAGGGTAAATAGAGGAAACTGAAATAATAGAAGCATTCACTCTAGGTAAAGGAATATTTAAGAAATCAATTATGTCTACTTTTACATAATGAACTGTAAACCATGAGAACATAATAATCATTGATGATGTCAATTTCCAAAACAGCAGGTTTTTATCCACCAAATTATAAACTATTTATATCTTTGTAAGCTTTATTGACAGAAACAAATCTATATGTGGCTATTATTCGGTGTCATCTTAGTATTATTTTTTACGTCATTTGATAATGCTGTTGATGTTTTTTTTTTTTAACTGCATTCTCTTTTCCTGTTTTCCTTTCTTACTTCCTGAAAATCACGTGAAAACACAGGGGCAAAAAATCAAGGCCCTTAAATCCGAAGTTTTACTTGCATCCAGAGAAATGTCTAATACATAATAGGTGCTCAATAATGAATGAAGGAAAGAATGAATGAATGAATCTATTTATCTACTTACTTAACTATCTATCTTTCTATATATCAATAAGTGGAAAGTCCAAAAGAGAGCATCTGATCAGGCAATAAAAATAAAAAAATTAAAAACTCCATTGCCATTGAGTGGATTCCAACACATATAGACCCTATAAAACAAAATAGAACTGCCCATGCCCCATACGGTTTCCAAGAAGCTACTGGTGGACTCGAACTGCCGACCTTTTGGTTAGTAGCTGAGCACTTTACCACTGCACCACCAGGGCAATAGCAAGTATTTAATCACAATGACGTAAATTCAGATAAAATTATCTTAGAAAATTAAGCCAATATTGAATGATTATATTTTATTCAAACAACCAAAAAATAAAATTATATATTATTCAAATAATAGGTTTTCCTAATAAGCAACTATTGCAATTTTATTCCCTCTTTCTCTTGAAGCCCTTTACTGACCTAATGTTTGAGATGAATAGTTAGTTTAAGAATACATTGCTTTGTTTTTCTGTAAACCTTCTGAAAACTGGCAAAGTTATATACTGCCACTGATGAGATACTCTGTTTTACCCCCCATTCTAATAATAATTTCATTGATTATTTAAGGGCTTCATAGTATACAAACTTTTTGTTGCCAAGAATAACTTACCCTGATTAACCCATTCCCTTGTCTCTTTTTAATGTTTCTGGGAAAGCTTATAATTTCAACTACATAACTATAAAGAGCCCACTTTCCAATGAAGCCTTCAAACTGATTCTGGAAATAATTTCCTAAACAACAGCCTAAAATATAATGAGAAATGTCAACCAATAGTTAGAGAAAATATCATTTTGATGCTCTGATGGCCTTTATGTATACACAGACTTGCACAACACACACAATAATTAGTAAGAATCTTTCCTTTTTCAAAAAAAAAAAATACTTTAATTACTAAAGTTACATATTTTAAAACCGTTTTTCCTTAAAATTTTAATTCTAACATACAAATATCATTATGGTATTTTTAAGCCTAGCAAAGTTTAGAATCGACTCGATGGCAGCAGGGTTTTTTTTTTTTTTTTTTTAGCAAAGTTTAGTGATCCATTTGAAGGAAGTCTTTTATTAATATATGTGCTCATTTACAGTTTATTTAACCTCATCCATATTCTCGATCTCAATTGGTAGTCTGTCAATTCCTGGAGCCTTGTGTTTCTCCAATACCTTCAGTGCAGCTTGAATTTTTTTTCTTCAATACCATGACTTCTTAATCATATGCTACCTCCTGAAGTGGTTGAATATTGACCAGTTCTTTTTGGGATGGGGACTGTGGGTATTCCTTCCATCTTCTTTTGATGAGTTCTGTGTCCTTCAATGTTTTGCCCATTTAGGCAAAAAACCCAAACCCATTGCAGTATTATAGGTCAGAGTAGAACTGTCCCACAGGGTTTCCAAGTAGTGGCTGGTAGATTCAAACTGCCAGGCTTTTGGTCAGGAGCTGAGCTCTTAACAACTGTGTCACCGGGGCTTCAAATTGACCATAGAATTCTTCAATATTGCAACTCAAGTCTTGAATTTTTTCTTCACTCCTTTCAGCTTGGGAAATGCCTAGTATGTTCTTCACTTTTGGTTTCCTAAGCTCAGGTCTTTGAACATTTCATTATAATTCTTTACTTTGTCTTCTCCAGCTGCCCACTGAAATCTCCTGTTCAGTTCCTTCACTCCATCTTTTACTTCATCATTTCTTCCATTTGTTTTAGCTACTCTACATTCGAAAGCAAGTTTCTCAGTCTCTTCTGACATCATTTTTGTCTTTCCTTTCTTTCCTGTCTCTTTAATGATCTTTTGCTTTCTTCATGCATGTCCTTGATGTCACACAATCCGTCTGGTCTTCGATCATTAGTGTTCAATGTATCAGATTTTGAGATGTTTCAACAAACAGATGTAAAGCTGGAAGCACTCACTTGTCTATGCCAAGAAATTTGGAATACAGCTACCTGCCCAGCAGACTGGAAGAGATCCATTGGCCATTCTCAAGAAAGGTGATCTAGCAGAATGTGTAAATTATCCAACAATATCAATAATATCACACACAAGTAAAATTTTACTTTAAAAAAAAAAAAAAAAACTTGCAGCAGTATATCCACAGGGAACTGCCAGAAATTCACACCAGATTCAGAAGAGGATATGGAACAAGAGACAGCATTGATGCTGATGTCAGGGTCTTAGCTGAAAGCAGAGAATACCAGAAAGATGTTCACCTGTGTTTTATTGACTATACAAAGGCATTCGACTGTGTGGATCCTAACAAATTACGGTTAACGTTGCAAAGAATTGGAATTCCAGAACACTTAATTGTGCTCATGCAGAACCCATAGGTAGACCAAGATGCAGTCATTCTAACAGAACGAGGGGATGATGTACGGTTTAAAATCAGGAAAGGTGTATGTCAGGGTTGTATTACTTTTACCATACTTATTTAATCTGTATGTTAAGCAAATAATCTGAGAAGTGGACTATATGAAGAAGAACATGGCATCAGGATTGGAGGAAGACTCATTAACAACCTGTGATATGAAGATGACACACCTTGCTGAGAGTAAAGAGGACTTGAAGCACTTACTGATGAAGATCAAAGACTACAGCTTTCAGTGTGGATTACACCTCAACATACAGAAAACAAAATATCCTCACAACTAGACCAATTATTAACCTCATGATAAATAAAGAAAATATTGAAGTTGTCTAGGATTTCATATTTATCAACAATCAACACCCATAGAAGCAGCAGTCAAAAAAAATCAAACAACATATTGTATTAGAAAAATTTGCTGCAAAAGATCTCTTTAAAGTGTTAAAAAGCAAAGATGTCAATTTGAGGACTAAGGCACACCTGACCCAAGCCATGGTATTTTCAATGGTCTCATATGCATGTGGAAGCTGGACAACGAATAAGGGAGACTGAAGAAAAATCATGTGCTTGAATTATGGTGTTGGTGGAGAATATTGAGTGTGCCATGGACTGCCGGAAGAATGAACAGATCTGTCTTGGAGTAAGTACAGCCACAATGCACCTTAGAAGAGAGGATGGAGAGGCTTTGTCTCACTTACTTTGGACATGTTAGCAGGAGAGACCAGTCCCTGCAGGAGGACATCATGCTTGGTAACATAGAGGGTCAGCAAAAAAGAAGACCTTCAACAAGATGGATTGACACAATGGTGAAATAATGGGCTTAAATATATAGCAACAATTGTGAGAATGGCTCAGGTTTGGGCAGTGCTTCTTTCTGTTGTACATAGGGTTGTTATGAGTCAGAATTGACTGGACGGCACCTAAGAACACAACAACATATTCTAAGTAGTATACATAAACATATTTTATTTTCTACTTAAAGATTCCAATTTTCTGGATGAATAAATTTTTTAAGTATATAACTCTTAAAAATCCAATAGGGTTCACCTTATTTTATATTCTCCTAAATGTTCTGATACTGTATATAAATTGGTAAGAGTTCATTTTAAAGGCACAAATTTAAATCAAATATTCGATTGCACATTTTAAACTGAATGTGCAAGGCTAACTCTAAAAGGCCAAAATCTCTTAAATATTTCAAGGAACTTGAGTATAAAATATGCTCATGTTTCTCAACAGACACAAAAAAATTGTCAGTACCATAGGCTTTATTTTTCTTGAATGTTTCTCTACTTATGAGTTTTTCCCTGGTTAAAGGATGGCGTGGTAGCCTGAATAATGGCCACCCAATGATGTCCACATCTTAATCCCTGGATTCAGTGAATATATTACTGTACATGACAAAATGAATTTTTGAGATGTGATTAACTCAAGGTTCTTGAGATGGAGAGTGTCCTGGATTATGTATATGGACCCAATGTAACCACAAGGGTCCTTCTAAGGGAAAGTAGGCACCAGGAGAGTCACAGAAGGAGATATGATGAGGGAAGCAGAAGGTGGAGTGAGATATAAGTATTGATTCTGAAGATGGAAGGGGGCCAAAAGTCAAGGAATGCAGGTAGTAGCTTCTAGAAGCTTGGGGTGGGGGGGGAAGATTTCTCCCCTAGTGCCTCTAGAAGAAATGGAACCAGCCAATACCCTGATTTTGGTGAATGAAACCCCTTTTTGGACTTCTGGACACCAAAATTGCAAGATAATAAATTTGTGTTGTTTTAAGTCACTACACTTGTAGTAATTTGTCACAGCATTATCACAAAACTAATGGAGATGCTTACCCAGGAAAGCAACAATTATGCTGTTTCAGACTGGAGACATGCCTTCCTTTCTTCTTTTTCTTCCCTCCCTCCCTCCTTGGTGAAAGTATACAGAGCCACACACCATTTCAGCAATTTCTACATGTACAACCCAATGACTTTGATTACATTCTTCAAGTGGTGCAAACATTCCCTCTATCCTACTCCAAATTGTTCCACCACCATTGACTTAAACTCATTGCCCTCTAAACTTCTTATCTAACCTTTCGAGTTGGTGTTGTGAAGACTTGCCTTACGAATTGTTTAGGTGGCATCATACCTAGAGGGTTGGGTTGGTATGCTGACTTGCTTCCTTTTGATGACAGTGAGAAAACATACTGAGTTCTAGTTGTAGCCCATACCAAAAACCAAACCCACTGCTATCAAGTTGATTCAGACTCATAGAAACCCCGTAAGACTGAGTAGAACTGCCCCATAGGTTTTCCAAGGCTGTAAATCTTTATGGAAGCAGACTGCCACATCTTTCTCTTTTGGAGCGCCTGGTGGGCTCAAAGCACTGACCATTTTTGTTTGTAACCACACACTTTAACCACTGCACCACCAGGGTTCGTTCTGGCCCATCCCAAAACCAAACCAAACCCATTGCCGATTTCAACTCATAGCGACCTTATAGCCACCTTATAAGACCAAGTAGAACTGCCCCAAAGTGTTTCCAGGGAGTGCCTAGTGGATTTCAACTGCTGACCTTTTGCTTCACAGCTGTAGCTTTTAACCACTACGCCACCAGGGTTTCCTTTTTAGCCCATAAGAGGAGCTAAATTATTTAAGGTAATCAAAGGTTGTTAGTTCATATCTTTGGTTAGAGTCATTGCATGATCTAGTTTATTCATCTAGTCATAGAGGTCTAAAAACCTAGCCAGGTTGCTGCGTTAATTGGCTCTAATTTGCTTTACTTGACTCATAAAATATTTAAATACCTACCATTCTAAACCTAAAGACTTTTGAATTTAATGGAATTTTACCTTTTTTTTTTTTCATTTCCTTTCTATGTGAAAAGACAACCAAATTCCTATATAGTGAAATAACATATAACTGGCTCACTCATGATCATGTCTGATTTTATGACCACAAAATAATAAGAAATGGAGAAAGGGGAAGTAGTAGTATTTACTGAATACCTACTTTGTAAAAGTTCTTCTGTTGATGAATATTTGTGTTGTTTACAGTTTGGAGCTACTGTCAGTAAAGTTACTATAGATATTTGTGTACAAGTCTGTATGTGGACAAAAGTTTTGTTTTGTTTTGTTTTTCTGTATAATATGTAGGAGTAAAATTGCAAGGTCACATCATAATTATATAATTACTTTTATAAGAAACTTCAGAACTGTTTTTCTAAGTTATTGAATTTTATACTCCTACCAACCATGCATCCCGTTATTCTGTTCAAATGACTGCCTGGTCCTGTAGGATCTTCACAATCACCATTATGTTTAACTCCATCACTGGGGCTTTTGTGCCTGCCAACACATGTCACTAAGGGTCTCTGTCACCCTTTACTTCACCAAACCCAATGTCCCCATCCAGCATTGGTCTTTCCCAATGACATATCTAAAGAAAGCAAGTCAGACAACGTTCTGTTGTGATCCATAAGTTTTCCTTGGCTAATTTGCAGAAGCAGATTGCCAGAACTTTCTTTGTAGTCTGTCTTTTCTGGAAGCTTTGCTGAAACCTGTCCGCCATGGGTGACCCTGTTGGTATTTGAAATGTCAGTGACATAGCTTACAGCAACACATAAACCACCACAGTATGACAAACTTATAAGCAAATTTTAGGTCTATAAATAGGAACTACATGAAGAAAAACATACATAATGATGTCTTGAATAGTGTATTGCATTGTACTTGCTCCATTGTTACCACAGTGTTGCTAGTACTGTGTCTAGGACTCGTAGAGAAAACAACAATATGCACACATCCTCATCCACAGAGGCATACTAGAAACCAAAATGCATAAGCAACAATATGCTCCTGTACAACCAGTTACACAGGGAATAGTGTATCACAGCAGTAAATCTTCACCAGCCATGTGTTACTGTTATGAGGAATTTTAATATACAGAAACGTATTTCCTCTTTTTTTGTGAAGGGGTGAGGGCAGGGGTTGGAATCAGCTATGTGAATTTCAATTCACATGAAATGAGGATCACTTCTATTTGAAATTGTTAGTAAAAGAGTGAAGTAGATACTGAGGATAGGTATAAGATAAGATAGGCCTATTTAACGGAAGAGGAGTTCAATTTTTCCAAGAAATCTGGAATGGATAAAGAAAGCTGAATAAAATGAATTGCTCTCCAGTGGCGAGTGGACATCTGGCCAGAACTCATGGGGCTGATATAGGCACAGTCAGGACTGTAGAACTACGGATACTGAGGAAGAATTTTGAAAAATAAGTTATCCCAAATATTTTTTAGCAATATCCAGGATTTTCTGTATGCCTGGGGACATTGAACCTAGAAAATGAGCCCTAGGAGGCAGAACTCAAGAGGTAGAAGACAACAGTTTTGCTTTATAAAATAAGAAAGATATTTAAAAACTTTGAATCAAGCACCAATGATTTATAAAACTTTCTTTGAACTTGGAGGAAAGAGAATTCTACAAAATCTCTAGCTATTAGAGTAACTGAAAAGAAAGTATTCTCTCCATTTAGTGTGCAAACTTGATTTATTTTAGTGTGGGTAAAAATATAATAAAGAATGCCCTAGCATCATCATTGCTTTCAATCACTACAACATCATTTCTTCCATTAAGATCACTGTCCCTCAAATATAAAGTCATCTACCTTGATGCTAGTCACAAAATGCCAAAGGATCTGCTCTTTTGGTCTTGTTGAGGGGTTTTGTAATTTGAGCATCCTAGTAGCAAACTCACCCCTCTCTACCTCTTCCTCCCAGCAAACTCACCCCTCTCTATTTCTTCCTCCCATCATCAAAAATATCAGCAGTCCTGTAGCTGATGAAGAATTTTAAAATATCACTGGGAAAGTCCGTTGTCTGTTTAGGGAGTAGAATCCAGAATGATGGAAAAGAAGAAAGGGACATTGTGTTGC
Source organism: Loxodonta africana (assembly GCF_030014295.1). Taxonomy (NCBI): domain Eukaryota; kingdom Metazoa; phylum Chordata; class Mammalia; order Proboscidea; family Elephantidae; genus Loxodonta; species Loxodonta africana. The sequence goes on along the minus strand of NC_087343.1, from coordinate 98,040,905 downwards.
CACAGATTGGGTATAAACTACCTGTGAATAATAAATCAGCTCTATCATTACCTTTTCATCCCCTAAGTAGTTTTATATTCTTCATTCTAAAATACTTTCATAAAGTATTTTAAAAGCCTATTTAAGTTTCTTTGTCAACACATAAAGATGAAATGGAAGGAGTAAGACTCCTCAGCTCTGAATATACTCAACCACGGCCACTTCCTTGTTCTTTTTAATGAGATAAGTGTTTTAAATTGTTCTACTTTAAAAAAAAAAAAAAAAATACCACCCCTTAATGCCTTCCTCTGGGACAACCACAATTAACAGTTTCTTTTATATACTGGTTGATACTTTTCTTTAAATATTTTAAATATGTGGGATCATACTACTCACATTGTTTTGTGAGTGTTTTTTCTTTTGTTTCAATTAATATATCTCAGTATTTTTTTTTTCATGTATGTAGTTTTACCACACTTTTTTTTTTTTAAGTGGTTGCATAATTTTTCCTTCTTTCCTTAATGGTCACTTGCAGGTCGTTGTCGTCTTTAGTTGTCATCAAGTCATTTTCAAGTTATGATAAAGTAAAAGCAACAACTAGAAGTGTCTAAAAAAATAGAAAAAGTTCGTAGGCACTAAGTAGCATAAAAGTAGATAGAAAGATAATGTCTTAATTGCCTAGTGCTGCTATAACAGAAATACTACAAGTGGATGGCTTTAACAAAGAGAAATGTATTTCTTCACAGTAAAATAGGCTAAAAGTCCAAATTCAGGATGTCACCTCCACGGGAAGGCTTTCTCTGTCGGCATTCTCATCAATCTTGCCCTGGACTAGGAGCTTCTTTGTGCAGGGACCCTGGGTCCAAAGGACATGCTCTGCTCCCAGTGCCTCTTTCTTGGTGGTATAAGTTCCCCCTGTCTCTGTGCTCACTTCCCTCTTTTGTATCTTAAGAGATGGCCTCCAGACACAATCCAATCTTGTAGGTTGAGTCCTGCCTCACTAACACAGCTGCCACCCATTCCCATTCTCCCTCATTAACATCATACAGGCAGTATTTACAACATCTTGAAAATCACACAATACAGGGAATCATGGCCCAGCCTAACTGATAAACACATTTTTGGGGGGACATAATTCAATCCATGACAGGTAGATAAAAAAATAGGTAGATTAAATAGATAGATAGATAGACAGACAGATAGACAGGTAGATAGATGATAGGTAGGTAGGTAGGTAAGTAAGTAGGTAGACAGACAGACAGACAGGTAGACAGGTAGGTATGTAGGTAGGTAGATAGATGGTAGAGAGAGAGAAATAGATAGATAGGTAGATAGATAGATATACAGATAGATACTGTTAGCTGCTGTCAAGTCAGCCCCAACACGGCAATTCCACACACAATAAACAAAACACTGCCCGGTCTTGTACCATCCCCAAGGTGGTTTGCAGATCAGACCATTGTTATCTGCAGGGTTTTCAGTGGCTGATTTTCAGACGTAGATCACCAGGCCTTTCTTCCTAGTCCTTCTTTGTGCAGCATCTTCGCAATAAACAAGCTTCCACCGATGGATGGGTGGTGGCTGTGCTTGAGGTGCGTTGGCCAAGAATCAAACTCTCGTCTCCCACATAGAAGGGGAGAGTTCTACCACTGACCCCCACTGAAAGATAGATGATAATCAACTCTCCCTACTTCTGTCATTTAAAATCTAACGTTTCAGTGGATGCTCAGTGTTTACAGAAGGCCCAGAGGATGCACATTACAACTAAATAGACAAATTTTTGAAACGAATATTACTTTCCTTTTATTCAAGAAAGTGCAATGTCTTGTCTGCCAAAAATTTGACATCCTGCTTAAGGGTATGATGACAAAATACTTCTTTTTGTTGGGTACTGTTGAGTCTGTTCTGACTCATAGTGGCACTATGTACCGCAGAACAAAAAAAGAAAGAAGAAAAACTTAAGTAATAGCAAAACACCAGTAAAAGGATCACGCAAATTAGCTCCATCCCTTTAGGCAAAGGTCAGAATACAGAATTAGTCTATCAGACCTAATGGTTAAAAAAAAAAATACAAGTATAATATAGTACAGTAAACTTTTAGTCTGTAAGTTCACAGCCAAAATATTGTAGAAGAGACTGACAAAAAATTATCAGGTGGGAAAAGCATTTAAGGGAATGATACATTCTTTCGTGGCAGCCTCTAACGCTGAAAAGCAGGCAAACCAACAATTCAGCCTTTAACGCTGTCTAAAAATGTAAAGCAGACTTGGTGCAATTTAGTAAATGCTATCCACCCACAAAGCCCAAACCAAGCCAACTTCCATCAGCCAAAATGTTCCATCTTATTTTCTCTATAATATTTAGCTCTTTGCTTTAATTACACTTGATATTTGTAAAGAGAAAGCTGGCGTTGTAATAATTGGATAGATTTTTTTTTTTAATCTATGTTGGCAGAAATAAATTTTCTCTTATATTTGAAGAGCAATGGAAAAGCAAAACTTCATTTTCTCACAAACTCAATGCCAAAACTATCCTCTGAATCAGTTTCTTTAAACCATGTTCTGAAAGTTGAGATGTGGTATCTTAAAGCTGCTGCCAGGATCACACTGTTCCTACCAGGGGTGGATTAACCAGTAAGCAAGATACACACAGGCTTACATTAAGGAGAATACACACTGGTTTACTTGTGTTTACTTACTAATCTGTAGTCCACATTTTCTCATCAAAGATGTAGTGAAAAACAGGTAAAACTGTGCACTACAGGTTAGTAAATGAGCACGAGTAAGCCCATGTATACCTTGCTTACTGGGTAATCCATCCCTTGAATTTAGAACGAAAAATTAGAAGTGGCAATTCATCAGAATGTATAGACTTCCCGGAGGCTTTTCACTCTCTCTCCGTTTGTCCTTCTTTTTCTCCTTCCTTCTGATATTCCCATTTTGTTCACTTTCTTTTTTCTTATTTTCATTCTATTATTTTTTTCTCTTTCCTTTCTTCCTTCTGTCCTTCCTTAGTTCTTTCCCACTTCTTTTTTGTCTTTCTCTTCATTCTCTCTCCCTCTTTCCTTCTCTCTTCCTTTTCCTCTTTTCCTTTCTCTGTCTCCCTCTATCTCCTTTTTTCTCTCCTCTCTCCTTCTGTCTAATTTCATGCAAGGTACAAGAAGAGGGATCAAAGAAATTGCAACTTCGCAAAATCAGATATCCAAAAGAAATTTGGGAGTCCCAAAATGTCAGAAGAATTCTCTCTCTAGCAGAATTCCCATTCTAGCCAAAATTTTCCAGAGAAAAATTCCAGACCGAGATTCAGAAATCCAACTAGGACTTCCAGCTTTAAAGGGAAAATAGAACAAATTTCTATTGGGGGAAAAAAAAATGTTGAATTAATTTTTTTTAAATATCTATAAAATATTTTTAACTATGTGGATAAAGTTTTATTTATTATTAATATTACTCAAATATAAATGTATTCTTAAAATTTTACATCATTAAAAAAAGCACTTGAAATTGTACTATGAAGGCTTGGAAAGGAGTGCTCTTTAATATGTACTCATGACGTTGTGGAGCCCTAGTGGCACAGTGCTTAAGAGATCAGCTGCTAACCAAAAGGCTGGCAGCTTGAATCCATCAGCCGCTCCTTGGAAATCTATGCGGGCAGTTCTACTCTGTCCTACAGGGTCACTATGAGTAGGAATCTATTTGATGACAATGAGTAATGGCATTGTGAGTTGACTGACTGGGCAAAAGTCAAATGAATACCTGTAAAGTTTTGTTAAAAAGAAGTTTTCCTAAGGCCTCATTCTCTTAATTTATTCTCAGTATTTTTTAAATGTCAGAAACATTTCTTAACAATTCAAAAATTCACTTTATGAGCAAAATAGATAACTCTACAAGCACACAGCTACAAAAATTTCCATTTATATACTCAAAATACCTATTCTGAAAGGACAATTACCTGTTTTCAGTCACAACTTAGGTGTAAATCTCTAAAATTTTTGCTGACAGGTTTTACTATGTAATAAAACATGCCAAATTCAAACTGACAAGTGGATTTCTTTTTGGAGGGTTTTTCCTCACACCTTTTTCCATTATAATACAAGTACTACTTAGCCATATGATTTTCTGCAAAACTTAACCAAAAATGTAAAACATAATGCATGTCTCAACATCTTTACTCTTACATGGAGGATTCTGGGGGGAAGGGAAGGGCCCTGCTAAATGTAGAAAATTGTGCTGTCTGTAAACGAAGAGGCTGCCAGCTTTCATTTGTTCTCTTGGTGTTTGCATGCCTGTTTTCTAAACCTTGAGTGAGGACACTTTCCTCATCTCTTGTAGCATATCGAATTATTCAGTTACTCGATTTGTGGAATTAGAATATCATGTCGTCCAGTAACACTTATTCTAAACATGATATGGACATAGAGAGATGTCAGCCAATAAACATAAGCACCATTGTATTTGCAGCTTAAACTCTTTATGGAGATCTGGAGAGATCTAAAGTGCAATCATGCCATTAAGTGTGCATATTTGCCATTTGTTTAATCAAACTGGAAACTATGGGATAATGTGTTATTGTAATTTCTTATTTCACAACTGATATTGCAAATAAATACTGATGTAACAGGCTACTTAGACAGTGAGATGCTTTCATTGTAGGTGTTGGCTCCAGACTGATGAGTGGTAATGTGTGTGTGTGTGTGGGTATACCCACACACACACAGAGTATACACACACACACAGGGTATACCCACACACACACAGAGTATACACACACACACATACAGAGTATACACACACACACAGGGTATACCCACACACACACAGGGTATACCCACACACACACAGAGTATACACACACACACAGGGTATACCCACACACACACACAGAGTATACACACACACACAGAGTATTTGAAGTTTTATTATCATTAGTTTTGCATTTGATTGTATATATATACGCCCTGTAAAATTAACCTATTCCATCACCAGAGCCATTGGCGTGGGCATTACACAATAAAAATTGGCCTTCTAGTCCGCCTACAACAGGACTTTATAATTTGGAGCTATATCCTTAGAAAAAAGCATAAGACTATTTTGCATACAAATTTTTAATTATTTAACTTTTTAACCTAATAATAGATATTTACAATCAAAATTGTTCATATGATTGCTCCACATTAAATAGAAAATGATATTTATTTATTATCAGATGCTGAATAACAAAAGAGGCTTCACTCTTATTAAAAGTGGGTTACTAGTGCCCCCTTCTGATATGAAAGGGGAAGAAAAATTATTCTCAGGGCTTGAAAAGACATTCTGCACTAATCTCCTAAACAGCTGTTTCAAGTCAAATGTATGCCAATTCTTTTCTAATTTAATAAGAAATTCTTCATCTTTCTCCTAAAACGCTGAATAGTCTGATGTTTTACTGTTGCAAGTTAACCTTCTTAGGAAGAATTGCAAGTCAAGGAATTCTGCTAATTTTTAAGTACAATGAAACGGCTTCAGTCAAATTTGAGCTTTAAAACAAATTTAGGAAATCATTCTCTTAGAAATATTTGGAGTTGTTTGAACATTAGTTTTGCATTTGATTGTGTAAAAGGTAGTAAACCTGGCTTAGTCATATTAAATGTCATGTTGCCTCTCTTTCCACCAAATTCAAGCTGATACTCACAGACTCACTCATTCATTACGCTCCTTTCTGACATAACATAAAGGGCAAAAGGCAGCATGATAGATTAAAAAGATATTATGGTACAATATTAATTACAGTATCAGCGCCTTTTCCTTGCTCAGACTGCATATAAATGTCTATTTTCATTTTTACACTCAGAATATACTTTCAGAGAAAATGGATTTATTGCACACTCTTAGTGGGAATTTTGGTCTGATATTCTAATGTCAGGACGGCACCAAGTATGAGCATATTAGGAATTTTGAAATCTGTATCTTTAACCCAATTTGATTTTTCGTGCAATTATTATAAGAATGTGAGATTTAGAGATTATGTAAATCATACTGTGACCAGATACAATGGAACAGAATGGCTTCATTTAAAAACTCTTTTCCATGAAATTAGGACTCCTACAATAACACTTTTTCCCCAGAGAATTTTAGAAAAAATAGGACAACAAACTTTTGTTAGGACTTAAAATATTAGAAGAAATGTTTGTTTCCTTGAATTATAATCATTTCTCCTATAGCAAGCTTAGAAAAACTTCCTTTAGTAAAATTGCCCTCAAATCAAGAGTAACTTTTAATACTATTCAAAGGTGTTGAAATTATTCAATATCTCAAATATATTTCAGCAAAACCTGTATTTATAATCCAAATCAACCTCAGAAAAAAAGCCTAGTCTCAATCAGGAGCATCATGCTAAACCCTCCAATAAGCTTGCTCAATGTACCTGTTATCTGACTAGGCTCAAATCATGTTTTAAACTCCTAAGGTATCCTTATTACATGTAATTATTACTCAGATGCCATTTCATAATATTTTCGCTTTCTGAAAGCTATAATGACCGTCTATTTTTTCAATCTCTCCTGCTGCCCACTTCAAGGTTGTGTTTCTTTTCCATAGATGCAGTTTAGCTTTCACACATTGAAAATGACAACCAGCTCAATTTGGTGCTGCAAAAGAACTGAATACATCAGGAACGACCAGACGTAATGAGATGTTGGTGTTGTGCTGCAGATAAAATTGAACGGCGCTGCTCTTTGCAAGTATGAAGGACCCAGGAAATAGCACCTGGGGTACAATTTCTGAATAGTTTTTACTTTTCAAATCATGACTCTCCTGTAGCTTATCCTTTTGACCAGGAGTAACAGTAGGGTGAGGCCTGTTCACTTTGCTAATTATTCTCCTTTCCCGGGAATCTCTAACAGAATTACCTATGACGACTAAGAACCTGCGTTGTGAGCCAGATGTTTCTATTCCGCTTTTTTCCTTCAGATTGTCAAAACATAAAAAGAAGTCTATATATACAGCAAATGAGAAAGCAATTTACATGATAACCCTATTTTTAAAAGGAATAACGATTGCATCATATTTCAGGAAATTTGTTTTCTAGCTTTAACTCCGACTACATTCATTATACTCCTTTTTTTTTTTTTTTTTTTTTTTGTCACCATCAGCCAACAACCATATGTGGGGCACAGTTAAATGCATTCTCTCTGACACTCAGAGATACATTCTCTCTGAATGCAGGCTACGCATAGTACAGCTGCAGAGCGCTGATGCTGGTGTGTGGATGCTACAGACACGCAGTTGTTGCTAAGGTGAATTGTATTAATAAATATCCACCTCGAAGAAAAGGCAAGCATTAAGGCTTTAAGGCATATTAAACATCATATTCAGAAATCTCTGGGTTGCTTGCTGCAATTCAGAAGGAAAAAAGATCCCTAATATTTTAGCCACATATGCCATAGCCATCTATACAGTTAAAATATTGCTATTATAATCAAAGAACACCTAAACAGGAAGCAAGTGTGGTCTATGTCAATGTTAGGACCGTCATCTGTATGGAGACTGAAAAATTCAGCCTCAATTTCTAATTTCTAATTTTTAACCCATATGTACCAGCTATCCAAATGTTTTAATTATTTGTGAAAAAATAACTGGGTTTTCCCAATTATTTGAATATTTATAGCATTTGCCCATAGATTAGATCGCCCAGTTTTATGATGTAATTTCTAACCTATATCCTTAACTTGGTAAATTTACGTATTCATTATAAGAATCATAAAATGATATTTAAATTAAAAAATTTACTTCAAAAATTAGCAAATGCAGCTGTTATAACTGTTAATGATGAATTCCAACTACAAGGTAAAGATTTTTCACAGTAGTTCGTGGGAGTACATGATAACTATAGGTATGATGAAGGCTTATTTCAGTGCTTTGAAATGTCAAATGAGTAATGTTATTCTTCTTTTATTTTTAAACTATTTGCAGAGACAACACAAAATTATATAATGTTACATTTATTTTAACCTACACTTCTTCCTTCATAAGGTTACTTGTCTAAACATTTCACTAACGTTGTGCAATTTTAAACTGAGAAAAAGAACAAAGTTACAAGTGTGACAATTTATCAGGAATAGATTAAGTGACAGCTGTAACTAGAATCAGAATTAGTAAATTATTTTAATAGTTCCAGGAAGAATATAATTTACAAGAGTATATTTGAATGATATTAGGAAGATAGAAGGAATTATTTGCTTAGTAAAGGATGGTTTCTTTAAGTTAAACTTTGGTAATGTTCTATTTGATTTTTTTTTTTTTTTTTAAGTATAGAGACAGGCTCTTGATTCTTGACTCAACAATTCAATTCATTTACAGGTTCATTAATATGAGGGAAAAATGAATATTTCCCAAAGCTTTTGCTCATATATAATCTCTTTGCAAATTTGTGATATTTTAAAAACTATTTTTTGATGGATGGGTCTTAAATGTCCTTTCTCCAACTTTAATTTTGAGAAAGTGATATATTCCTTTAAAACTTTTGGATATATTAAATTGGCTGCATTTTATCTTTCCCATAATCTAATTTCTGAGATATTTAGGCAAAGCTTTACTACATCCTTATCACCAAAGCCCTTGTCTAGAAATCTTTCTTTTTTTTTTTTCCAAAAAATGCTTGAAATACTACTCCTGTAAGAAATCTTGACCATTTAAGAGTGATTAATGCAATTTCTCCTCAAGCCTATTAAATTAATAGTCAACGCTTATTCTACCACCAGCAACCCACTTGAATTTAATGTAAATATATGCATAATCCACGCTTTTCGTGAAGCCTTTTTCATGATTCCTACCAGTATGTTCTTTTCTGAGTTTATCTATTTGAATACCATTTCCTTAGATCAAAAAAGAAGGGGGTGGGGACTGCCAGTGTCCCCAGTTACCCCTTGTACACTGAGGTGTGCATTTAGGTGTGCACTTGTTAGGTGGTGATGTGGTGGTGGTGGTGATGATGATGATGATGAAGATGATGATAACTACCGTTTTTTAAATGTTTCTAAAAAGGAGGAAGTTCAGTTTGGGAATTGGGCTGGATGCTCATATACCTTTCAATTTCCAACTTTGTTATTTTTAAATTTCTCTTTCCTGGCATTCTTTCTTCTTTGGAAAATATGATAAATTACTTATTATCTTGTTTGACTTTCATGCATTTTAGGTATTGCAAGGTTGAATGTATTTTGCATCTCAGTCAATGTTCTAATACCTATTACAGGGACAATAGTGACAGTACGAGGGCTGTTAAGAGAAAAGAGCATGATATCCTTGCCCTCACAGTGACTACATTCTCTTTCAAAGCAGAATAACTTTAATACAGACCATAATCTCTTAAAAATTATGGACTGTTCAACACTCAGCTACAGAAAAATATTCAATAAGTATTATATTTACTCATAGCGACTCATAGCAACCCTATAGCATGGAATCAACTCAAGAGCAGCGTGTTTGTTTTTGTTCGTTTGTTTTGGTTTATAATATTTACTAAGAAAAAGGTAAAAATTATTTTCTCCACCAACTGATACAAATTTTTTTCCTCAATAGAGCCAACTAGAAAGAAAAGCAAGTAAGCTATAGAGATTGAGCAGTAGGTAGATAGCTAAATAGATACAAAATAGAAATGCAAACAAATATAAATGAAAGAGCAGTTTTAGTATAGTAATGTATATTTATGGTATGTTCAGTTCAGTCTCCAGTTTGGTACATTTTTATTGGCTTGCTAAAGCAAAAGAAAAGAAGTTCTACAGTATGTAGATAAAAATATTAGACACTCGAGACCAGCCAGCCAAATTCTTTTTAAGTTTGAACTGCAACTGGAGAGTCAAGACCTATCACAGTGGCATTCTTATGAAATTAGATAAATGACTATATGAATGAATATGTGGGGGGGAATGAGTAAAAGGAAAACTGAAGATCAGTCTATAAGTTATATTCAGACTGGGATGTATTTATAACTGGAAAAAATTAAAATATCAGATCTGGAAACACTAATAAATCTTCATATGACCATTTAAGCTATGGTTCTATAAATGCAAGCATTCTGTACACTAAAGCAGTTAATGACAGAAATTAATGTTTTATCATCATCATAGTTTCACCTGAGAAGAAAATTCTTAATTTTACCCCGGTCTAAACAATGCGTTTCAAAATGGATTTTGAATAAACTCAGAAATGACATCACAATGAAATTAGCCAAGTTCATTAAGGACATTCATTGCATGTACATTGAGCCTCGGAAAGGAATGACAGCTTTTTAATGGCAGCTCGTCTCCTTGAAAAGAATTGTTTTCTCAAATTTCCTCTGTTGGAACTTGTACAGTTGGAAGCCCGCGGTTGATGGTGCCTGGCATTTGCATGAATGTGCATGTGCTTGTGAGTGGCCACTATGTGTGAAGTCTAAGGGGACTGCTCCATGTTAATGAGAAACCAAGGAATTCCTCTAGCAGCATCTGGCATAAGTGTGAATCACATAATTTGAAGCTGCCTTGGGTAGCTTTAACTTGCACAGCTTGTTTCAAATTTTAGATCTTCTGTCTTAAAAAAGCACTTTAATCACTATAATATTAAAAGGGGGAAGGTGCTTTCCCTCATGGCTCAAGTAGCAATTACGAATTGGGAGTACCACCACCCCATGCACAAAGGATGTATTCTGAGGACACAGAGTGAACATCATAACCTGATACCGCTGTTTTCAGGAAAACCTGGAAAAGCAGACATCCCAGCAGCCAGGTGCCACCCAACCTGACGTACGTCTCTCAAGAGCACAAGCCTGCAATCTATGGGCAAAACTATCAAGCAGCCCAGTTTATTTAATGGTAAACCTTTGGATATGAAAGTCCATCTTATATGTTATCAGCTTCTGAATCTTTTGTTTGTTCACACCATTCTTTGTAAAGATTATAATATAGATGCTTTG